>NW_027672436.1:0-127031 GCF_964165515.1 Mesoplodon bidens | reverse complement strand
ATTAGGGTACGGCGTCGGGTAAGGTGTAGGGCTGGTGGTGCGTTTCCGTTCCGGGCTAGGGTTAGGGTTAGGGAACGGAAGACTTAGGGCACTGGTGACGTTACGGAAACGTGGGAGGGTCATGCTACGTGCTGACGCATGGTTCCGTGCCAGCGTACAGGCCAGGTGCAGGCTACGGCGTAGGGTAAGGCGTATGCCCGGTGGTGGGTTTCCGTTCCGGGCTAGGGTTAGTGTTAGGGAACGGCAAGGCTTAGGGCACAGGTGAGGGTACGGAAACGTGGGAGGGTCAGGCTACATGCTTAAGCACAGGTCAGTGCCAGCGTACGGGCCAGGAGTACGGTACGGCGTAGGGTAAGGTGTAGGGCTGGTGGTGGTTTTCCGTTTCGGGCTAGGGTTAGGGTTAGGGAACGGCAATTCTTAGGGAACAGGTGAGGGTACGGAAACGTGGGAGGGTCAGGCTACGTGCTAACGCACAGGTCAGTGCCAGCGTACGGGCCAGGAGTCGGGTACGGCGTAGGGTAAGGTGTAGGGCTGTTGGTGGCTTTGCGTTCCGGGCTAGGGTTAGGGTTCGGCAACGGCAAGGCTTAGGGCACAGGTGAGGGTACGGAAACGTGGGAGGGTCAGGCTACGTGCTGACGCACGGGTCAGTGCCAGCGTATGGGCCAGGAGCAGGGTACAGCATAGGGTAAGGTGTAGGGCTGGTGCTGGGTTTCCGCTCCGGGCTAGGGTTAGGGTTAGGGAACGTCAAGGCTTAGGGAACATTTGAGGGTACGGAAACGTGGGAGGGTCAGGCTACGTGCTGACGCACGGGTCAGTGCCAGCATACGGGCCAGGAGTAGGCTACGGCGTAGGGTAAGGTGTAGGTTGGTGGTGGGTTTCCGTTCCGGGCTATGGTTAGGGTTAGGGAACAGTAAGGCTTAGGGAACAGGTGAGGGTACAGAAACGTGGGAGGGTC
The DNA here is from genome assembly GCF_964165515.1 of Mesoplodon bidens. Taxonomy (NCBI): domain Eukaryota; kingdom Metazoa; phylum Chordata; class Mammalia; order Artiodactyla; family Ziphiidae; genus Mesoplodon; species Mesoplodon bidens. The sequence continues at coordinate 126,076 of NW_027672436.1, read as the reverse complement.
AGGCTACGTTCTGACGCACGGGTCAGTGCCAGCGTACGGGCTAGGAGTAGGCTACGGCGTAGGGTAAGGTATAGGGCTGTTGGTGGGTTTCTGTTCCCGGGTACGGTTATGCTTAGGGAACGGCAAGGCTTAGGGCACAGGTGAGGGTACAGAAACGTGGGAGGGTCAGCCTACGTGATGACGAACAAGTTAGTGCCAGCGTACGGGCCAGGAGTAGGCTTCAACGTAGGGTAAGGTGTAGGGCTGGTGGTGGGTTTCCGTTCTGGGCTAGGGTTAGGGTTAGGGAACGGCAAGGCTTGGGGCACATGTGAGGGTACGGAAACTTTGGAGTGGCAGGCTACATGCTGACGCAAGGGTCAGTGCCAGCGTACTGGCCAGGAGTAGGCTACGGTGTAGGGTAAGGTGTAGGGCTGGTGGTGGGTTTCCGTTCCGGGCTAGGGTTAGGGTTAGGGAACGGCAAAGCATAGGGCACAGGTGAGGGTACGGAAACGTGGGAGGGTCAGGCTACGTGCTGACGCACAAGTCAGTGCCAGCATACGGGCCAGGAGTCGGGTACGGCGTAGGGTAAGGTGTAGGGCTGTTGGTGGCTTTGCGTTCCGGGCTAGGGTTAGGGTTAGGCAATGGCATGGCTTAGGGCACAGGTGAGGGTACGGAAACGTGGGAGAGGCAGGCTACGTGCTGACGCACGGGTCAGTGCCAGCATACGGGCCTAGAGTAGGATACGGCGTAGGGCAAGGTGTAGGGCTGGTGGTGGGTTTCTTTTCAAGGCTAGGATTAGGGTTAGGGAACGGCAAGGCTTAGGGCACAGGTGAGGGTACGGAAACGTGGGAGGGTCAGGCTACGTGACAACGCACGGGTCTGTGCCAGCGTACGGGCCAGGATTAGGCTATGGCTTAGTCTAAGGTGTACGGCTGGTGGTGGGTTTCCTTTCCGGGCTAGGGTTAGGGTTAGGGAACGGCAAGACTTAGGGAACAGTTGAGGGTACGGAAACGTGGGAGGGTCAGGGTATGTGGTGACGCAGGGGTCAGTGCCAGCGTACAGCCAGGTGTAGGCAATGGCGTAGGGTAAGGTGTAGGGCTGGTGGTGGGTTTCCTTTCCGGGCTAGGGTTAGGGTCAGGGAACGGCAAGGCTTAGCGAACAGGTGAGTGTACGGAAACATGGAAGGGTCAGGCTACGTGCTGACGCACGGCTCAGTGCCATCGTACGGGCCAGGAGTAGGGTACGGCACAGGGTAAGGTGTAGGGCTGGTGGTGGGTTTCCGTTCCGGGCTAGGGTTAGGGTTAGGGTACGGCAAGGCTTAGCGCACAGGTGAGGGTACGGAAACGTGGGAGGGTCAGGCTATGTGCTGACGCACGGGTCAGTGCCAGCGTACGGGCCAGGAGTATGGTAAGGCGTAGTGTAAGGTGTACGGCTGGTGCTGGGTTTCCGTTCCGGGCTAGGGTCAGGGTTAGGGAACGGCATGGCTTAGGGCACAAGTGAGGGTACAGAAACGTGGGAGGGTCAGGCTAAATGCTGACGCACGAGTCAGTGCCAGCGTACGGGCCAGGAGTAGGGTACGGCTTAGGGTAAGGTGTAGGGCTGGTGGTGGGTTTCCGTTCCGGGCTAGGGTTAGGGTTAGGGAACGGCAAGGCTTAGGGCACAGGTGAGAGTACGGGAACGTGGGAGGGTCAGGCTACATGCTGAGGCATGGGTCTGTGCCATCGTCTGGGCCAGGAGTAAGGTACGGCGTAGGGTAAGGTGTAGGGCTGGTGGTGGGTTTCCCTTCCTGGCTAGTGTTAGGGTTAGGGAACGGCAAGGCTTAGGGAACAGGTGAGGGTACGGAAACGTGGGAGGGTCAGGCTACATGCTGAGGCATGGGTCAGTGAGAGCGTCCGGGCCAGGAGTAAGGTACGGCGTAGGGTAAGGTGTAGGGCTGGTGGTGGGTTTCCCTTCCTGGTTAGTGTTAGGGTTAGGGAACGGCAAGGCTTAGGGCACATGTGAGGGTACGGAAACGTGGGAGAGGCAGGCTACGTACTGACGCACGGGTCAGTGCCGCGTACTGGCCAGGAGTAGGGTATGGCGTAGGGTAAGGTGTAGGGCTGGTGGTGGGTTTCCGTTCCGGGCTAGGATTAGGGTTAGGGAACGGAAGACTTTGGGCACAGGTGACGTTACGGAAACGTGGGAGGGTCATGCTACGTGCTGACGCATGGGTCCGTGCCAGCGTACGGGCCAGGTGCAGGCTACGGCGTAGGGTAAGGCGTATGCCCGGTGGTTGGTTTCCGTTCCGGGCTAGGGTTAGGGTTAGGGAACGGCAAGGCTTAGGGAACAGGTGAGGGTACGGAAACGTGGGAGGGTCAGCCTACGTACTGACGCACGGGTCACTGCCAGCGTACGGGCCAGGATTAGGGTACGGAGTAGGGTAAGGTGTAGGGCTGGTGGTGTGTTTCCGTTCCGGGCTAGGGTTAGTGTTAGAGAACGACAAGCCTTAGGGCACAGGTGAGGGTACGGAAACGTGGGAGGGTCAGGCTATTTGCTGACGCATTGGTCAGTGCCAGCATACAGGCCAGGAGTAGGCAACGGCGTGGGGTAAGGAGTAGGGCTGGTAGTGGGTTTCCTTTTCGGGCTAGGGTTAGGGTTAGGGAATGGCAAGGCTTAGGGCACAGGTGAGGGTAGTGAAACGTGGGAGAGGCAGGCTACGTGGTGACGCACGGGTCAGTGCCAGCATACAGGCCAGGAGTAGGCAACGGCTTAGGTTAAGGGGTAGGGCTGGTGGTGGGTTTCCGTTCTGGGCTATGGTTAGGGTTAGGGTATGGCAAGGCTTAGGGCACAGGTGAGGGTAGGGAAAAATGGGACGGTCAGCCTACGTGATGACGAACATGTCAGTGCCAGCGTACGGGCCAGGATTAATCTTCGACGTAGGGTAAGGTGTAGGGCTGGTGGTGGGTTTCCGTTCTGGGCTAGGGTTAGGGTTAGGGAACGGCAAGGCTTAGGGCACATGTGAGGGTACGGAAACTTTGGAGTGGCAGGCTACATGCTGACGCATGGGTCAGTGCCAGCGTACGGGCCAGGAGTAGGGTACGGCGTAGGGTAAGGTGTAGGGCTGGTGGTGGGTTTCCGTTCTGGGCTAGGGTTAGGGTTAGGGAATGGCAAGGCTTAGGGCACAGTTGAGGGTACGGAAACATGGGAGGTTCAGGATACATGCTGACGCACGGGTCAGTGCCGGCGTACGGGCCAGGAGTAGGGTACGGCGTTGGGTAACGTTTAGGGCTGGTGGTGAGTTTCCGATCCGGGCTAGGGTTAGGGTTAGGGAATGGCAAGGCTTAGAGCACAGGTGAGGGTACGGAAACGTGGGAGAGGGAAGCTACGTGCTGATGCATGGGTCAGTTCCAGTGTACGGGCCAGTTGTACGCAACGGCGTAGGGCGAGGTGTAGGGCTGGTGGTGGGTTTCTTTTCAAGGCTAGGATTAGGGTTAGGGAACGGCAAGGCTTAGGGCACAGGTGAGGGTACGGAAACGTGGGAGGGTCAGGCTACGTGACAACGCACGGGTCTGTGCCAGCGTACGGGCCAGGATTAGGCTACGGCTTAGTCTAAGGTGTACGGCTGGTTGTGGGTTTCCTTTCAGGGCTAGGGTTAGGGTTAGGGAACGGCAAGGCTTACGGCACAGGTGAGGGTACGGAAACGTGGGCGGGTCAGGCTACATGCTGACGCACGGGTCAGTGCCAGCGTACGGGCCAGGAGTAGGGTACGGCGTAGGGTAAGGTGTAGGGCTGGTGGTGGTTTTCCGTTCCGGGCTAGGGTTAGGGTTAGGGAACGGCAAGTCTTAGGGCACAGGTGAGAGTACGGAAACGTGGGAGAGGCTGGCTACGTGCTGCCGCACGGGTCAGTGCCAGCGTACGGGCCAGGAGTAGGGTACGGCACAGGGTAAGGTGTAGGGCTGGTGGTGGGTTTCCGTTCCGGGCTAGGGTTAGGGTTAGGGTACGGCAAGCCTTAGCGCACAGGTGAGGGTACGGAAACGTGGGAGGGTCAGGCTATGTGCTGACGCACGGGTCAGTGCCAGCGTACGGGCCAGGAGTATGGTAAGGCGTAGTGTAAGGTGTACGGCTGGTGCTGGGTTTCCGTTCCGGGCTAGGGTCAGGGTTAGGGAACGGCATGGCTTAGGGCACAAGTGAGGGTACAGAAACGTGGGAGGGTCAGGCTAAATGCTGACGCACGAGTCAGTGCCAGCGTACGGGCCAGGAGTAGGGTACGGCTTAGGGTAAGGTGTAGGGCTGGTGGTGGGTTTCCGTTCCGGGCTAGGGTTAGGGTTAGGGAACGGCAAGGCTTAGGGCACAGGTGAGAGTACGGGAACGTGGGAGGGTCAGGCTACATGCTGAGGCATGGGTCTGTGCCATCGTCTGGGCCAGGAGTAAGGTACGGCGTAGGGTAAGGTGTAGGGCTGGTGGTGGGTTTCCCTTCCTGGCTAGTGTTAGGGTTAGGGAACGGCAAGGCTTAGGGAACAGGTGAGGGTACGGAAACGTGGGAGGGTCAGGCTACATGCTGAGGCATGGGTCAGTGAGAGCGTCCGGGCCAGGAGTAAGGTACGGCGTAGGGTAAGGTGTAGGGCTGGTGGTGGGTTTCCCTTCCTGGTTAGTGTTAGGGTTAGGGTACGGCAAGGCTTAGGGCACATGTGAGGGTACGGAAACGTGGGAGAGGCAGGCTACGTACTGACGCACGGGTCAGTGCCGCGTACTGGCCAGGAGTAGGGTATGGCGTAGGGTAAGGTGTAGGGCTGGTGGTGGGTTTCCGTTCCGGGCTAGGATTAGGGTTAGGGAACGGAAGACTTTGGGCACAGGTGACGTTACGGAAACGTGGGAGGGTCATGCTACGTGCTGACGCATGGGTCCGTGCCAGCGTACGGGCCAGGTGCAGGCTACGGCGTAGGGTAAGGCGTATGCCCGGTGGTTGGTTTCCGTTCCGGGCTAGGGTTAGGGTTAGGGAACGGCAAGGCTTAGGGAACAGGTGAGGGTACGGAAACGTGGGAGGGTCAGCCTACGTACTGACGCACGGGTCACTGCCAGCGTACGGGCCAGGATTAGGGTACGGAGTAGGGTAAGGTGTAGGGCTGGTGGTGTGTTTCCGTTCCGGGCTAGGGTTAGTGTTAGAGAACGACAAGCCTTAGGGCACAGGTGAGGGTACGGAAACGTGGGAGGGTCAGGCTATTTGCTGACGCATTGGTCAGTGCCAGCATACAGGCCAGGAGTAGGCAACGGCGTGGGGTAAGGAGTAGGGCTGGTAGTGGGTTTCCTTTTCGGGCTAGGGTTAGGGTTAGGGAATGGCAAGGCTTAGGGCACAGGTGAGGGTAGTGAAACGTGGGAGAGGCAGGCTACGTGGTGACGCACGGGTCAGTGCCAGCATACAGGCCAGGAGTAGGCAACGGCTTAGGTTAAGGGGTAGGGCTGGTGGTGGGTTTCCGTTCTGGGCTATGGTTAGGGTTAGGGTATGGCAAGGCTTAGGGCACAGGTGAGGGTAGGGAAAAATGGGACGGTCAGCCTACGTGATGACGAACATGTCAGTGCCAGCGTACGGGCCAGGATTAATCTTCGACGTAGGGTAAGGTGTAGGGCTGGTGGTGGGTTTCCGTTCTGGGCTAGGGTTAGGGTTAGGGAACGGCAAGGCTTAGGGCACATGTGAGGGTACGGAAACTTTGGAGTGGCAGGCTACATGCTGACGCATGGGTCAGTGCCAGCGTACGGGCCAGGAGTAGGGTACGGCGTAGGGTAAGGTGTAGGGCTGGTGGTGGGTTTCCGTTCTGGGCTAGGGTTAGGGTTAGGGAATGGCAAGGCTTAGGGCACAGTTGAGGGTACGGAAACATGGGAGGTTCAGGATACATGCTGACGCACGGGTCAGTGCCGGCGTACGGGCCAGGAGTAGGGTACGGCGTTGGGTAACGTTTAGGGCTGGTGGTGAGTTTCCGATCCGGGCTAGGGTTAGGGTTAGGGAATGGCAAGGCTTAGAGCACAGGTGAGGGTACGGAAACGTGGGAGAGGGAAGCTACGTGCTGATGCATGGGTCAGTTCCAGTGTACGGGCCAGTTGTACGCAACGGCGTAGGGCGAGGTGTAGGGCTGGTGGTGGGTTTCTTTTCAAGGCTAGGATTAGGGTTAGGGAACGGCAAGGCTTAGGGCACAGGTGAGGGTACGGAAACGTGGGAGGGTCAGGCTACGTGACAACGCACGGGTCTGTGCCAGCGTACGGGCCAGGATTAGGCTACGGCTTAGTCTAAGGTGTACGGCTGGTTGTGGGTTTCCTTTCAGGGCTAGGGTTAGGGTTAGGGAACGGCAAGGCTTACGGCACAGGTGAGGGTACGGAAACGTGGGCGGGTCAGGCTACATGCTGACGCACGGGTCAGTGCCAGCGTACGGGCCAGGAGTAGGGTACGGCGTAGGGTAAGGTGTAGGGCTGGTGGTGGTTTTCCGTTCCGGGCTAGGGTTAGGGTTAGGGAACGGCAAGTCTTAGGGCACAGGTGAGAGTACGGAAACGTGGGAGAGGCTGGCTACGTGCTGCCGCACGGGTCAGTGCCAGCGTATGGGCCAGGAGCAGGGTACGGTGTAGGGTAAGGTGGAGGGCTGGTGGTGGGTTTCCGTTCCGGTCTAGGGTTAGGTTTAGGTAACGGCAAGGCTTAGGGCATAGTTGAGGGTACGGAAACGTGGGAGGGTCAGGCTACAGGCTGACGCACGGGTCAGTGCCAGCGTACCGGCCAGGAGAAGGGTACAGCGTAGGTTAAGGTGTAGGGATGCTGGTGAGTTTCCGTTCCGGGCTAGGGTTAGGGTTAGGGAATGGCAAGGCTTAGGGCACCGGTGAGGGTACGGAAACGTTGGAGAGACAGGCTACGTGCTGCCGCACGGGTCAGTGCCAGCGTATGGGCCAGGAGCAGGGTACGGTGTAGGGTAAGGTGTAGGGCTAGTGGTGGGTTCCTGTTCCGGGCTAGGGTTAGGGTTAGGGAACGGCAAGGCTTAGGGCACAGGTGAGGTTATGGAAACGTGGGAGGGTCAGGGTACGTGGTGACGCACGTGTCAGTGCCAGCATACGGGCCAGGAGTAGGCTACGGCGTAGGGGAAAGTGTAGGGCTGGTGGTGGGTTTCCGTTCCGGGCTAGGGTTAGGGTTACGGAACGGCAAGGCTTAGGGCACAGGTGATGGAACGGCAACGTGCGATAGGCAGGCTACGTGCTGACGCACGGGTCAGTGCCAGCGTACGGGCCAGGAGTAGGCTACGGCATAGGGTAAGGTGTAGGGCTGGTGGTGGGTTTCTGTCCCGGGCTGCGGTTAGGGTTAGGGAACGGCAAGGCTTATGGCACAGGTGAGCGTTCGGAAACGTGGGAGGGGCAGGCTACGTGCTGATACACGGGTCAGTGCCTGCGTACGGGCCAGGAGTAGGGTACAGCGTAGGGTATGGTGCAGAGCTGTTGGTGTGTTTCCGTTCCGGGCTAGGGCTAGGTGTAGGGAACGGCAAGGCTTAGGATACATTGGAGGGTATGGATACGTGGGAGTGTAATGCTACGTGCTGACGCATGGGTCAGTGCCAGCGTACGGGCCAGGTGTAGGCTACGGCGTAGGATAAGGTATAGGGTCGGTTGTGGGTTTCCGCTCCGGGGTAGGGTTAGGGTTAGGAAACGGAAAGGCTTAGGGCACAGGTGAGGGTACGGAAACGTGGGATGGTCACGCTACGTGACAACGCACGGGTCAGTGCCAGCGTACGGGCCAGGATTAGGCTACGGCTTAGGGTAAGGTGTAGGGCTGGTTGTGGCTTTCTGTTCCGGGCTAGGGTTAGGGTTAGGGAACGGCAAGGCTTAGGGCACAGGTGATGGTACGGAAACGTGGGAGGGTCAGGATACATGCTTACGCACGGGCCAGTGCCAGCGTAAGGGCCAGGAGTAGGCTACGGCGTCGGGTAAGGTGTAGGGCTGGTGGTGGGTTTCCGTTCCGGGCTAGGGTTAGGGTTAGGGTACGGCAAGGCTTAGCGCACAGGTGAGGGTACGGAAACGTGGGAGGGTCAGGCTATGTGCTGATGCACGGGTCAGTGCCAGCGTACGGGCCAGGAATAGGTTACGGCGTAGGGTAAGGTGTAGGGCTGTTGGTGGGTTTCCGTTCCGGACTAGGGTTAGGTTTAGGGAACGGCAAGGCTTAGGGAACAGTTGAGGGTACGGAAACGTGGGAGGGTCAGGGTATGTGGTGACGCAGGGGTCAGTGCCAGCGTACAGGCCAGGTGTAGGCAATGGCGTAGGGTAAGGTGTAGGGCTGGTGGTGGGTTTCCTTTCCGGGCTAGGGTTAGGGTCAGGGAACGGCAAGGCTTAGCGAACAGGTGAGTGTACGGAAACATGGAAGGGTCAGGCTACGTGCTGACGCACGGCTCAGTGCCATCGTACGGGCCAGGAGTATGGTAAGGCGTAGTGTAAGGTGTACGGCTGGTGCTGGGTTTATGTTCCGGGCTAGGGTCAGGGTTAGGGAACGGCATGGCTTAGGGCACAAGTGAGGGTACAGAAACGTGGGAGAGGGAAGCTACGTGCTGATGCACGGGTCAGTTCCAGTGTACGGGCCAGTTGTACGCAACGGCGTAGGGCGAGGTGTAGGGCTGGTGGTGGGTTTCTTTTCAAGGCTAGGATTAGGGTTAGGGAACGGCAAGGCTTAGGGCACAGGTGAGGGTACGGAAACGTGGGAGGGTCAGGCTACGTGACAACGCACGGGTCTGTGCCAGCGTACGGGCCAGGTTTAGGCTACGGCTTAGTCTAAGGTGTACGGCTGGTTTTGGGTTTCCTTTCAGGGCTAGGGTTAGGGTTAGGGAATGGCAAGGCTTACGACACAGGTGAGGGTACGGAAACGTGGGCGGGTCAGGCTACATGCTGACGCACGGGTCAGTGCCAGCGTACGGCCAGGAGTAGGGTACGGCGTTGGGTAAGGTGTAGGGCTGGTGCTGGGTTTCTATTCCGGGCTAGCGTTAGGGTTAGGGAACGGAAAGGAATAGGGCACAGGTGAGGGTACGGAAACCTGGGAAGGTCAGGCTACGTGCCAACGCACGGATCCGTGCCAGCGTACGGGCCAGGAGTAGGGTACGGCGTAGTGTAAGGTGTAGGGCTGGTGGTCGTTTTCCATTCGGGGCTAGGGTTAGGGTTATGGAATGGCAAGGCTTAGGACACAGGTGAGGATATGGAAACGTCGTAGGGTCAGGCTATGTGCTGACGCACGGTTTAGTGCCAGCGTACAGGCCAGGAGTAGGCAACGGCGTAGGGTAAGGTTTAGGGCTTGTGGTGGGTTTCCTTTCTGGGCTAGGGTTAGGGTTAGGGAACGGCAAGGCTTAGGGCACATGTGAGGGTACGGAAACTTTGGAGTGGCAGGCTACGTGCTGACGCACGGGTCAGTGCCAGCGTACGGGCCAGGAATAGGGTACGGCGTAGGGTAAGGAGTAGGGCTGGTGGTGGGTTTCCGTTCCAGGCTAGGATTAGCGTTAGGGTACGGCAAGTTTTAGGGCACAGGTGAGGGTACGGAAACGTGTGAGAGGCAGGCTACGTGCTGACGCATGGTTCCGTGCCAGCGTATGGGTCAGGATTTGGCTACGGCATAGGGTAAGGTGTAGGGGTGGTGTTGGGTTTCTGTTCCGGGCTAGGGTTAGGTTTAGGGAATGACAAGGCTTAGGGCACAGGTGAGGGTATGGAAACGTGGGAGGGGCAGGCTATGTGCTGACGCACGTGTCAGTGCCAGCGTACGGGCCAGGAGTAGGGTACGGCGTAGGGTAATGTGTAGGGCTGGTGGTGGTTTTCCGTTCTGGGCTATGGTTAGGGTTAGGGAACGGCAAGTCTTAGGGCACAGGTGATGGTACGGAAACGTGGGAGAGGCAGGCTACGTGATGCCGCACGGGTCAGTGCCAGCGTATGGGCCAGGAGCAGGGTATGGCGTAGGGTAAGGTGTAGGGCTGGTGCTGGGTTTCTATTCCGGGCTAGCGTTAGGGTTAGGGAACGGAAAGGAATAGGGCACAGGTGAGGGTACGGAAACCTGGGAAGGTTAGGCTACGTGCCAACGCACGGATCCGTGCCAGCATACGGGCCAGGAGTAGGGTACGGCGTAGTGTAAGGTGTAGGGCTGGTGGTCGTTTTCCATTCGGGGCTAGGGTTAGGGTTATGGAATGGCAAGGACACAGGTGAGGATATGGAAACGTCGTAGGTTCAGGCTATGTGCTGACGCACGGTTTAGTGCCAGCGTACAGGCCAGGAGTAGGCAACGGCGTAGGGTAAGGTTTAGGGCTTGTGGTGGGTTTCCTTTCTGGGGTAGGGTTAGAGTTAGGGAACGGCAAGGCTTAGGGAACAGGTGAGGATACGGAAACGTGGGAGGGTCAGGCTACTTGCTGAGGCATGGGTCAGTGCCAGCGTCCGGGCCAGGAGTAAGGTACAGCGTAGGGTAAGGTGTAGGGCTGGTGGTGGGTTTCTGTTCGGGGCTAGTGTTAGGGTTAGGGAACGGCAAGGCTTAGGGTACAGGTGAGGGTACGGAAACGTGGGAGAGGCAGGCTACGTGCTGACGTATGGTTCCGTGCCAGCGTACGGTTCAGGAGTAGGCATAGGGTAAGGTGTAGGGGTGGTGGTGGGTTTCCGTTCCGGGCTAGGGTTAGGGTTAGGGAATGACATGGCTTAGGGCACAGTTGTGGGTACGGAAACGTGGGAGGGGCAGGCTACGTGCTGACGCACGGGTCAGTGCCAGCGTACGGGCCAAGTGTAGGGTACGGCGTAGGGTAAGGTGTAGGGCTGGTGGTGGTTTTCCGTTTCAGGCTAGGGTTAGGGTTAGGGAACGGCAAGGCTTAGGGCAGAGGTGAGGCTACGGAAACGTGGGAGAGGTGGGCTACGTGTTTACACACGGGTTACTGCCAGTGTACGGGCCAGGAGTAGGGTACGGCGTAGGGTAAGGTGTAGGGTTGGTGGTGGGTTTCCATTCCGGGCTAGGGTTAGGGTTAGCGAACGGCAAGGCTTAGGGCACAGGTGAGGTTACGGAAACGTGGGAGAGGCAGGCTACGTGCTGACGCACGGGTCAGTGCCAGCGTACATGCCAGGAGTAGGGTACTACGAAAGGTAAGGTGTAGGGCTGGTGGTGGGTTTCCGTTCCGGGCTAGGGTTAGGTTTAGGTAATGGTAAGGCTTAGGGCATAGTTGAGGGTACGGAAACGTGGGAGAGGCAGGCTACGTGCTGACGCACGGCTTAGTGCCAGCGTACGGGCGAGGAGTAGGCTACGGCATAGGGTAAGGTGTAGGGCTGGTGGTGGGTTCCCGTTCCGGGCTAGAGTTAGGGTTAGGGAACGGCAAGGCTTAGGGCACAGGCGAGGGTACGGAAACGTGGTAGAGGCAGGCTACGTGCTGACACACGGGTCAGTGGTAGCGTACGTGCCAGCAGTACGGTATGGCGTAGGGTATGGTGTAGGGCTGGTGGTGGGTTTCCATTCCGGGCTAGGGTTAGGGGTAGGGAACGACAAGGCTTAGGGTACAGGTGAGGGTACGGAAACGTGGGAGGGTCAGGCTACGTGCTGACGCACGGGTCAGTGCCAGCAGACGGACCAGGTGTAGGCTACAGCGTAGGGGAAGGTGTAGGGCTAGTGGTGGGTTTCCGTTCCGGGCTAGGGATAGGGTTAGGGAACGGCAAGGCTTAGGGCACAGGTGAGGTTATGGAAACGTGGGAGGGTCAGGCTACATGCTGACGCACGTGTCAGTGCCAGCATACGGGCCAGGAGTAGGCTACGGCGTAGGGGAAGGTGTAGGGCTGGTGGTGGGTTTCCGTTCTGGGCTAGGGTTAGGGTTAGGGAACGGCAAGGCTTAGGGCACAGCTGATGGAACGGAAAAGTGCGATAGGCAGGCTACGTGCTGACGCACGGGTCAGTGCCAGCGTACGGGCCAGGAGTAGGCTACGGCATAGGGTAAGGTGTAGGGCTGGTGGTGGGTTTCCGTCCCGGGCTGGGGTTAGGGTTAGGGAACGGCAAGGCTTATGGCACAGGTGAGCGTTCGGAAACGTGGGAGAGGCAGGCTACGTGCTGATACATGGGTCAGTGCCTGTCCTACGGGCCAGGAGTAGGGTACAGCGTAGGGTATGGTGCAGAGCTGTTGGTGTGTTTCCGTTCCGGGCTAGGGCTAGGGGTAGGGAACGGCAAGGCTTAGGATACATTTGAGGGTATGGATACGTGGGAGTGTCATGCTATGTGCTGACGCATGGGTCCCTGCCAGCGTACGGGCCAGGTGTAGGCTACGGCCTAGGGTAAGGTATAGGGTCGGTTGTGGGTTTCCGTTCCGGGGTAGGGTTAGGGTTAGGAAACGGAAAGGCTTAGGGCACAGGTGAGGGTACGGAAGTGTGGGATGGCACGCTACGTGACAACGCACGGGTCAGTGCCAGCATACGGGCCAGGATTAGGCTACGGCTTAGGGTAAGGTGTAGGGCTGGTCGTGGGTTTCTGTTCCGGGCTATGGTTAGGGTTAGGGAACGGCAAGGCTTAGGGCACAGGTGAGGGTACGGAAACTTGGGAGGGTCAGGCTACATGCTGACGCACGGGTCAGTGCCAGCGTACGGGCCAAGAATAGGTTACGGCGTAGGGTAAGGTGTAGGGCTGTTGGTGGGTTTCCGTTCCGGACTAGGGTTAGGGTTAGGGATCGGCAAGGCTTAGGGAACAGTTGAGGGTACGGAAACGTGGGAGGGTCAGGGTATGTGGTGACGCAGGGGTCAGTGCCAGCGTACAGGCCAGGTGTAGGCAATGGCGTAGGGTAAGGTGTAGGGCTGGTGGTGGGTTTCCTTTCCGGGCTAGGGTTAGGGTTAGGGAACGGCAAGGCTTAGCGAACAGGTGAGTGTACGGAAACATGGAAGGGTCAGGCTACGTGCTGAGGCACGGCTCAGTGCCATCATACGGGCCAGGAGTAGGGTACGGCACAGGGTAAGGTGTAGGGCTGGTGGCGGTTTTCCGTTCCGGGCTAGGGTTAGGGTTAGGGTACGGCAAGGCTTTGCGCACAGGTGAGGGTACGGAAACGTGGGAGGGTCAGGCTATGTGCTGACGCACGGGTCAGTGCCAGCGTACGGGCCAGGAGTAGGTTACGGCGTAGGGTAAGGTGTAGGGCTGGTGGTGGGTTTCCCTTCCTGGGTAGTGTTAGGGTTAGGGAAAGGCAAGGCTTAGGGAACAGGTGAGGGTACGGAAACGTGGGAGGGTCAGGCTACATGCTGAGGCATGGGTCAGTGCCTGCGTCCGGGCCAGGTGTAAGGTACGGCATAGGGTTAGGTGTAGGGCTGGTGGTGGGTTTCCCTTCCTGGCTAGTGTTAGGGTTAGGGAACGGCAAGGCTTAGGGTACAGGTGAGGGTACGGAAACGGCGGAGAGGCAGGTTACGTGCTGACGCACGGATTAATGCCAGCGTACGGGCCAGGATTAGGGTACGGCGTCGGGTAAGGTGTAGGGCTGGTGGTGCGTTTCCGTTCCGGGCTAGGGTTAGGGTTAGGGAACGGAAGACTTAGGGCACTGGTGACGTTACGGAAACGTGGGAGGGTCATGCTACGTGCTGACGCATGGTTCCGTGCCAGCGTACAGGCCAGGTGCAGGCTACGGCGTAGGGTAAGGCGTATGCCCGGTGGTGGGTTTCCGTTCCGGGCTAGGGTTAGTGTTAGGGAACGGCAAGGCTTAGGGCACAGGTGAGGGTACGGAAACGTGGGAGGGTCAGGCTACATGCTTAAGCACAGGTCAGTGCCAGCGTACGGGCCAGGAGTACGGTACGGCGAAGGGTAAGGTGTAGGGCTGGTGGTGGTTTTCCGTTTCGGGCTAGGGTTAGGGTTAGGGAACGGCAATTCTTAGGGAACAGGTGAGGGTACGGAAACGTGGGAGGGTCAGGCTACGTGCTAACGCACAGGTCAGTGCCAGCGTACGGGCCAGGAGTCGGGTACGGCGTAGGGTAAGGTGTAGGGCTGTTGGTGGCTTTGCGTTCCGGGCTAGGGTTAGGGTTCGGCAACGGCAAGGCTTAGGGCACAGGTGAGGGTACGGAAACGTGGGAGGGGCAGGCTACGTGCTGACGCACGGGTCAGTGCCAGCGTATGGGCCAGGAGCAGGGTACAGCATAGGGTAAGGTGTAGGGCTGGTGCTGGGTTTCCGCTCCGGGCTAGGGTTAGGGTTAGGGAACGTCAAGGCTTAGGGAACATTTGAGGGTACGGAAACGTGGGAGGGTCAGGCTACGTGCTGACGCACGGGTCAGTGCCAGCATACGGGCCAGGAGTAGGCTACGGCGTAGGGTAAGGTGTAGGTTGGTGGTGGGTTTCCGTTCCGGGCTATGGTTAGGGTTAGGGAACAGTAAGGCTTAGGGAACAGGTGAGGGTACAGAAACGTGGGAGGGTCAGGCTACGTTCTGACGCACGGGTCAGTGCCAGCGTACGGGCTAGGAGTAGGCTACGGCGTAGGGTAAGGTATAGGGCTGTTGGTGGGTTTCTGTTCCCGGGTACGGTTATGCTTAGGGAACGGCAAGGCTTAGGGCACAGGTGAGGGTACAGAAACGTGGGAGGGTCAGCCTACGTGATGACGAACAAGTTAGTGCCAGCGTACGGGCCAGGAGTAGGCTTCAACGTAGGGTAAGGTGTAGGGCTGGTGGTGGGTTTCCGTTCTGGGCTAGGGTTAGGGTTAGGGAACGGCAAGGCTTGGGGCACATGTGAGGGTACGGAAACTTTGGAGTGGCAGGCTACATGCTGACGCAAGGATCAGTGCCAGCGTACTGGCCAGGAGTAGGCTACGGTGTAGGGTAAGGTGTAGGGCTGGTGGTGGGTTTCCGTTCCGGGCTAGGGTTAGGGTTAGGGAACGGCAAAGCATAGGGCACAGGTGAGGGTACGGAAACGTGGGAGGGTCAGGCTACGTGCTGACGCACAAGTCAGTGCCAGCATACGGGCCAGGAGTCGGGTACGGCGTAGGGTAAGGTGTAGGGCTGGTGGTGGGTTTCCGTTCTGGGCTAGGGTTAGGGTTAGGGAACGGCAAGGCTTGGGGCACATGTGAGGGTACGGAAACTTTGGAGTGGCAGGCTACATGCTGACGCAAGGGTCAGTGCCAGCGTACTGGCCAGGAGTAGGCTACGGTGTAGGGTAAGGTGTAGGGCTGGTGGTGGGTTTCCGTTCCGGGCTAGGGTTAGGGTTAGGGAACGGCAAAGCATAGGGCACAGGTGAGGGTACGGAAACGTGGGAGGGTCAGGCTACGTGCTGACGCACAAGTCAGTGCCAGCATACGGGCCAGGAGTCGGGTACGGCGTAGGGTAAGGTGTAGGGCTGTTGGTGGCTTTGCGTTCCGGGCTAGGGTTAGGGTTAGGCAATGGCATGGCTTAGGGCACAGGTGAGGGTACGGAAACGTGGGAGAGGCAGGCTACGTGCTGACGCACGGGTCAGTGCCAGCATACGGGCCTAGAGTAGGATACGGCGTAGGGCAAGGTGTAGGGCTGGTGGTGGGTTTCTTTTCAAGGCTAGGATTAGGGTTAGGGAACGGCAAGGCTTAGGGCACAGGTGAGGGTACGGAAACGTGGGAGGGTCAGGCTACGTGACAACGCACGGGTCTGTGCCAGCGTACGGGCCAGGATTAGGCTATGGCTTAGTCTAAGGTGTACGGCTGGTGGTGGGTTTCCTTTCCGGGCTAGGGTTAGGGTTAGGGAACGGCAAGACTTAGGGAACAGTTGAGGGTACGGAAACGTGGGAGGGTCAGGGTATGTGGTGACGCAGGGGTCAGTGCCAGCGTACAGCCAGGTGTAGGCAATGGCGTAGGGTAAGGTGTAGGGCTGGTGGTGGGTTTCCTTTCCGGGCTAGGGTTAGGGTCAGGGAACGGCAAGGCTTAGCGAACAGGTGAGTGTACGGAAACATGGAAGGGTCAGGCTACGTGCTGACGCACGGCTCAGTGCCATCGTACGGGCCAGGAGTAGGGTACGGCACAGGGTAAGGTGTAGGGCTGGTGGTGGGTTTCCGTTCCGGGCTAGGGTTAGGGTTATGGTACGGCAAGGCTTAGCGCACAGGTGAGGGTACGGAAACGTGGGAGGGTCAGGCTATGTGCTGACGCACGGGTCAGTGCCAGCGTACGGGCCAGGAGTATGGTAAGGCGTAGTGTAAGGTGTACGGCTGGTGCTGGGTTTCCGTTCCGGGCTAGGGTCAGGGTTAGGGAACGGCATGGCTTAGGGCACAAGTGAGGGTACAGAAACGTGGGAGGGTCAGGCTAAATGCTGACGCACGAGTCAGTGCCAGCGTACGGGCCAGGAGTAGGGTACGGCTTAGGGTAAGGTGTAGGGCTGGTGGTGGGTTTCCGTTCCGGGCTAGGGTTAGGGTTAGGGAACGGCAAGGCTTAGGGCACAGGTGAGAGTACGGGAACGTGGGAGGGTCAGGCTACATGCTGAGGCATGGGTCTGTGCCATCGTCTGGGCCAGGAGTAAGGTACGGCGTAGGGTAAGGTGTAGGGCTGGTGGTGGGTTTTCCTTCCTGGCTAGTGTTAGGGTTAGGGAACGGCAAGGCTTAGGGAACAGGTGAGGGTACGGAAACGTGGGAGGGTCAGGCTACATGCTGAGGCATGGGTCAGTGAGAGCGTCCGGGCCAGGAGTAAGGTACGGCGTAGGGTAAGGTGTAGGGCTGGTGGTGGGTTTCCCTTCCTGGTTAGTGTTAGGGTTAGGGAACGGCAAGGCTTAGGGCACATGTGAGGGTACGGAAACGTGGGAGAGGCAGGCTACGTACTGACGCACGGGTCAGTGCCGCGTACTGGCCAGGAGTAGGGTATGGCGTAGGGTAAGGTGTAGGGCTGGTGGTGGGTTTCCGTTCCGGGCTAGGATTAGGGTTAGGGAACGGAAGACTTTGGGCACAGGTGACGTTACGGAAACGTGGGAGGGTCATGCTACGTGCTGACGCATGGGTCCATGCCAGCGTACGGGCCAGGTGCAGGCTACGGCGTAGGGTAAGGCGTATGCCCGGTGGTTGGTTTCCGTTCCGGGCTAGGGTTAGGGTTAGGGAACGGCAAGGCTTAGGGAACAGGTGAGGGTACGGAAACGTGGGAGGGTCAGCCTACGTACTGACGCACGGGTCACTGCCAGCGTACGGGCCAGGATTAGGGTACGGAGTAGGGTAAGGTGTAGGGCTGGTGGTGTGTTTCCGTTCCGGGCTAGGGTTAGTGTTAGAGAACGACAAGCCTTAGGGCACAGGTGAGGGTACGGAAACGTGGGAGGGTCAGGCTATTTGCTGACGCATTGGTCAGTGCCAGCATACAGGCCAGGAGTAGGCAACGGCGTGGGGTAAGGAGTAGGGCTGGTAGTGGGTTTCCTTTTCGGGCTAGGGTTAGGGTTAGGGAATGGCAAGGCTTAGGGCACAGGTGAGGGTAGTGAAACGTGGGAGAGGCAGGCTACGTGGTGACGCACGGGTCAGTGCCAGCATACAGGCCAGGAGTAGGCAACGGCTTAGGTTAAGGGGTAGGGCTGGTGGTGGGTTTCCGTTCTGGGCTATGGTTAGGGTTAGGGTATGGCAAGGCTTAGGGCACAGGTGAGGGTAGGGAAAAATGGGACGGTCAGCCTACGTGATGACGAACATGTCAGTGCCAGCGTACGGGCCAGGATTAATCTTCGACGTAGGGTAAGGTGTAGGGCTGGTGGTGGGTTTCCGTTCTGGGCTAGGGTTAGGGTTAGGGAACGGCAAGGCTTAGGGCACATGTGAGGGTACGGAAACTTTGGAGTGGCAGGCTACATGCTGACGCATGGGTCAGTGCCAGCGTACGGGCCAGGAGTAGGGTACGGCGTAGGGTAAGGTGTAGGGCTGGTGGTGGGTTTCCGTTCTGGGCTAGGGTTAGGGTTAGGGAATGGCAAGGCTTAGGGCACAGTTGAGGGTACGGAAACATGGGAGGTTCAGGATACATGCTGACGCACGGGTCAGTGCCGGCGTACGGGCCAGGAGTAGGGTACGGCGTTGGGTAACGTTTAGGGCTGGTGGTGAGTTTCCGATCCGGGCTAGGGTTAGGGTTAGGGAATGGCAAGGCTTAGAGCACAGGTGAGGGTACGGAAACGTGGGAGAGGGAAGCTACGTGCTGATGCATGGGTCAGTTCCAGTGTACGGGCCAGTTGTACGCAACGGCGTAGGGCGAGGTGTAGGGCTGGTGGTGGGTTTCTTTTCAAGGCTAGGATTAGGGTTAGGGAACGGCAAGGCTTAGGGCACAGGTGAGGGTACGGAAACGTGGGAGGGTCAGGCTACGTGACAACGCACGGGTCTGTGCCAGCGTACGGGCCAGGATTAGGCTACGGCTTAGTCTAAGGTGTACGGCTGGTTGTGGGTTTCCTTTCAGGGCTAGGGTTAGGGTTAGGGAACGGCAAGGCTTACGGCACAGGTGAGGGTACGGAAACGTGGGCGGGTCAGGCTACATGCTGACGCACGGGTCAGTGCCAGCGTACGGGCCAGGAGTAGGGTACGGCGTAGGGTAAGGTGTAGGGCTGGTGGTGGTTTTCCGTTCCGGGCTAGGGTTAGGGTTAGGGAACGGCAAGTCTTAGGGCACAGGTGAGAGTACGGAAACGTGGGAGAGGCTGGCTACGTGCTGCCGCACGGGTCAGTGCCAGCGTACGGGCCAGGAGTAGGGTACGGCACAGGGTAAGGTGTAGGGCTGGTGGTGGGTTTCCGTTCCGGGCTAGGGTTAGGGTTAGGGTACGGCAAGGCTTAGCGCACAGGTGAGGGTACGGAAACGTGGGAGGGTCAGGCTATGTGCTGACGCACGGGTCAGTGCCAGCGTACGGGCCAGGAGTATGGTAAGGCGTAGTGTAAGGTGTACGGCTGGTGCTGGGTTTCCGTTCCGGGCTAGGGTCAGGGTTAGGGAACGGCATGGCTTAGGGCACAAGTGAGGGTACAGAAACGTGGGAGGGTCAGGCTAAATGCTGACGCACGAGTCAGTGCCAGCGTACGGGCCAGGAGTAGGGTACGGCTTAGGGTAAGGTGTAGGGCTGGTGGTGGGTTTCCGTTCCGGGCTAGGGTTAGGGTTAGGGAACGGCAAGGCTTAGGGCACAGGTGAGAGTACGGGAACGTGGGAGGGTCAGGCTACATGCTGAGGCATGGGTCTGTGCCATCGTCTGGGCCAGGAGTAAGGTACGGCGTAGGGTAAGGTGTAGGGCTGGTGGTGGGTTTCCCTTCCTGGCTAGTGTTAGGGTTAGGGAACGGCAAGGCTTAGGGAACAGGTGAGGGTACGGAAACGTGGGAGGGTCAGGCTACATGCTGAGGCATGGGTCAGTGAGAGCGTCCGGGCCAGGAGTAAGGTACGGCGTAGGGTAAGGTGTAGGGCTGGTGGTGGGTTTCCCTTCCTGGTTAGTGTTAGGGTTAGGGTACGGCAAGGCTTAGGGCACATGTGAGGGTACGGAAACGTGGGAGAGGCAGGCTACGTACTGACGCACGGGTCAGTGCCGCGTACTGGCCAGGAGTAGGGTATGGCGTAGGGTAAGGTGTAGGGCTGGTGGTGGGTTTCCGTTCCGGGCTAGGATTAGGGTTAGGGAACGGAAGACTTTGGGCACAGGTGACGTTACGGAAACGTGGGAGGGTCATGCTACGTGCTGACGCATGGGTCCGTGCCAGCGTACGGGCCAGGTGCAGGCTACGGCGTAGGGTAAGGCGTATGCCCGGTGGTTGGTTTCCGTTCCGGGCTAGGGTTAGGGTTAGGGAACGGCAAGGCTTAGGGAACAGGTGAGGGTACGGAAACGTGGGAGGGTCAGCCTACGTACTGACGCACGGGTCACTGCCAGCGTACGGGCCAGGATTAGGGTACGGAGTAGGGTAAGGTGTAGGGCTGGTGGTGTGTTTCCGTTCCGGGCTAGGGTTAGTGTTAGAGAACGACAAGCCTTAGGGCACAGGTGAGGGTACGGAAACGTGGGAGGGTCAGGCTATTTGCTGACGCATTGGTCAGTGCCAGCATACAGGCCAGGAGTAGGCAACGGCGTGGGGTAAGGAGTAGGGCTGGTAGTGGGTTTCCTTTTCGGGCTAGGGTTAGGGTTAGGGAATGGCAAGGCTTAGGGCACAGGTGAGGGTAGTGAAACGTGGGAGAGGCAGGCTACGTGGTGACGCACGGGTCAGTGCCAGCATACAGGCCAGGAGTAGGCAACGGCTTAGGTTAAGGGGTAGGGCTGGTGGTGGGTTTCCGTTCTGGGCTATGGTTAGGGTTAGGGTATGGCAAGGCTTAGGGCACAGGTGAGGGTAGGGAAAAATGGGACGGTCAGCCTACGTGATGACGAACATGTCAGTGCCAGCGTACGGGCCAGGATTAATCTTCGACGTAGGGTAAGGTGTAGGGCTGGTGGTGGGTTTCCGTTCTGGGCTAGGGTTAGGGTTAGGGAACGGCAAGGCTTAGGGCACATGTGAGGGTACGGAAACTTTGGAGTGGCAGGCTACATGCTGACGCATGGGTCAGTGCCAGCGTACGGGCCAGGAGTAGGGTACGGCGTAGGGTAAGGTGTAGGGCTGGTGGTGGGTTTCCGTTCTGGGCTAGGGTTAGGGTTAGGGAATGGCAAGGCTTAGGGCACAGTTGAGGGTACGGAAACATGGGAGGTTCAGGATACATGCTGACGCACGGGTCAGTGCCGGCGTACGGGCCAGGAGTAGGGTACGGCGTTGGGTAACGTTTAGGGCTGGTGGTGAGTTTCCGATCCGGGCTAGGGTTAGGGTTAGGGAATGGCAAGGCTTAGAGCACAGGTGAGGGTACGGAAACGTGGGAGAGGGAAGCTACGTGCTGATGCATGGGTCAGTTCCAGTGTACGGGCCAGTTGTACGCAACGGCGTAGGGCGAGGTGTAGGGCTGGTGGTGGGTTTCTTTTCAAGGCTAGGATTAGGGTTAGGGAACGGCAAGGCTTAGGGCACAGGTGAGGGTACGGAAACGTGGGAGGGTCAGGCTACGTGACAACGCACGGGTCTGTGCCAGCGTACGGGCCAGGATTAGGCTACGGCTTAGTCTAAGGTGTACGGCTGGTTGTGGGTTTCCTTTCAGGGCTAGGGTTAGGGTTAGGGAACGGCAAGGCTTACGGCACAGGTGAGGGTACGGAAACGTGGGCGGGTCAGGCTACATGCTGACGCACGGGTCAGTGCCAGCGTACGGGCCAGGAGTAGGGTACGGCGTAGGGTAAGGTGTAGGGCTGGTGGTGGTTTTCCGTTCCGGGCTAGGGTTAGGGTTAGGGAACGGCAAGTCTTAGGGCACAGGTGAGAGTACGGAAACGTGGGAGAGGCTGGCTACGTGCTGCCGCACGGGTCAGTGCCAGCGTATGGGCCAGGAGCAGGGTACGGTGTAGGGTAAGGTGGAGGGCTGGTGGTGGGTTTCCGTTCCGGTCTAGGGTTAGGTTTAGGTAACGGCAAGGCTTAGGGCATAGTTGAGGGTACGGAAACGTGGGAGGGTCAGGCTACAGGCTGACGCACGGGTCAGTGCCAGCGTACCGGCCAGGAGAAGGGTACAGCGTAGGTTAAGGTGTAGGGATGCTGGTGAGTTTCCGTTCCGGGCTAGGGTTAGGGTTAGGGAATGGCAAGGCTTAGGGCACCGGTGAGGGTACGGAAACGTTGGAGAGACAGGCTACGTGCTGCCGCACGGGTCAGTGCCAGCGTATGGGCCAGGAGCAGGGTACGGTGTAGGGTAAGGTGTAGGGCTAGTGGTGGGTTCCTGTTCCGGGCTAGGGTTAGGGTTAGGGAACGGCAAGGCTTAGGGCACAGGTGAGGTTATGGAAACGTGGGAGGGTCAGGGTACGTGGTGACGCACGTGTCAGTGCCAGCATACGGGCCAGGAGTAGGCTACGGCGTAGGGGAAAGTGTAGGGCTGGTGGTGGGTTTCCGTTCCGGGCTAGGGTTAGGGTTACGGAACGGCAAGGCTTAGGGCACAGGTGATGGAACGGCAACGTGCGATAGGCAGGCTACGTGCTGACGCACGGGTCAGTGCCAGCGTACGGGCCAGGAGTAGGCTACGGCATAGGGTAAGGTGTAGGGCTGGTGGTGGGTTTCTGTCCCGGGCTGCGGTTAGGGTTAGGGAACGGCAAGGCTTATGGCACAGGTGAGCGTTCGGAAACGTGGGAGGGGCAGGCTACGTGCTGATACACGGGTCAGTGCCTGCGTACGGGCCAGGAGTAGGGTACAGCGTAGGGTATGGTGCAGAGCTGTTGGTGTGTTTCCGTTCCGGGCTAGGGCTAGGTGTAGGGAACGGCAAGGCTTAGGATACATTGGAGGGTATGGATACGTGGGAGTGTAATGCTACGTGCTGACGCATGGGTCAGTGCCAGCGTACGGGCCAGGTGTAGGCTATGGCGTAGGATAAGGTATAGGGTCGGTTGTGGGTTTCCGCTCCGGGGTAGGGTTAGGGTTAGGAAACGGAAAGGCTTAGGGCACAGGTGAGGGTACGGAAACGTGGGATGGTCACGCTACGTGACAACGCACGGGTCAGTGCCAGCGTACGGGCCAGGATTAGGCTACGGCTTAGGGTAAGGTGTAGGGCTGGTTGTGGCTTTCTGTTCCGGGCTAGGGTTAGGGTTAGGGAACGGCAAGGCTTAGGGCACAGGTGATGGTACGGAAACGTGGGAGGGTCAGGATACATGCTTACGCACGGGCCAGTGCCAGCGTAAGGGCCAGGAGTAGGCTACGGCGTCGGGTAAGGTGTAGGGCTGGTGGTGGGTTTCCGTTCCGGGCTAGGGTTAGGGTTAGGGTACGGCAAGGCTTAGCGCACAGGTGAGGGTACGGAAACGTGGGAGGGTCAGGCTATGTGCTGATGCACGGGTCAGTGCCAGCGTACGGGCCAGGAATAGGTTACGGCGTAGGGTAAGGTGTAGGGCTGTTGGTGGGTTTCCGTTCCGGACTAGGGTTAGGGTTAGGGAACGGCAAGGCTTAGGGAACAGTTGAGGGTACGGAAACGTGGGAGGGTCAGGGTATGTGGTGACGCAGGGGTCAGTGCCAGCGTACAGGCCAGGTGTAGGCAATGGCGTAGGGTAAGGTGTAGGGCTGGTGGTGGGTTTCCTTTCCGGGCTAGGGTTAGGGTCAGGGAACGGCAAGGCTTAGCGAACAGGTGAGTGTACGGAAACATGGAAGGGTCAGGCTACGTGCTGACGCACGGCTCAGTGCCATCGTACGGGCCAGGAGTATGGTAAGGCGTAGTGTAAGGTGTACGGCTGGTGCTGGGTTTCCGTTCCGGGCTAGGGTCAGGGTTAGGGAACGGCATGGCTTAGGGCACAAGTGAGGGTACAGAAACGTGGGAGAGGGAAGCTACGTGCTGATGCACGGGTCAGTTCCAGTGTACGGGCCAGTTGTACGCAACGGCGTAGGGCGAGGTGTAGGGCTGGTGGTGGGTTTCTTTTCAAGGCTAGGATTAGGGTTAGGGAACGGCAAGGCTTAGGGCACAGGTGAGGGTACGGAAACGTGGGAGGGTCAGGCTACGTGACAACGCACGGGTCTGTGCCAGCGTACGGGCCAGGTTTAGGCTACGGCTTAGTCTAAGGTGTACGGCTGGTTTTGGGTTTCCTTTCAGGGCTAGGGTTAGGGTTAGGGAATGGCAAGGCTTACGA
Organism: Mesoplodon bidens; assembly: GCF_964165515.1. NCBI lineage: Eukaryota > Metazoa > Chordata > Mammalia > Artiodactyla > Ziphiidae > Mesoplodon > Mesoplodon bidens. The sequence continues at coordinate 102,586 of NW_027672436.1, read as the reverse complement.
CACAGGTGAGGGTACGGAAACGTGGGCGGGTCAGGCTACATGCTGACGCACGGGTCAGTGCCAGCGTACGGCCAGGAGTAGGGTACGGCGTTGGGTAAGGTGTAGGGCTGGTGCTGGGTTTCTATTCCGGGCTAGCGTTAGGGTTAGGGAACGGAAAGGAATAGGGCACAGGTGAGGGTACGGAAACCTGGGAAGGTCAGGCTACGTGCCAACGCACGGATCCGTGCCAGCGTACGGGCCAGGAGTAGGGTACGGCGTAGTGTAAGGTGTAGGGCTGGTGGTCGTTTTCCATTCGGGGCTAGGGTTAGGGTTATGGAATGGCAAGGCTTAGGACACAGGTGAGGATATGGAAACGTCGTAGGGTCAGGCTATGTGCTGACGCACGGTTTAGTGCCAGCGTACAGGCCAGGAGTAGGCAACGGCGTAGGGTAAGGTTTAGGGCTTGTGGTGGGTTTCCTTTCTGGGCTAGGGTTAGGGTTAGGGAACGGCAAGGCTTAGGGCACATGTGAGGGTACGGAAACTTTGGAGTGGCAGGCTACGTGCTGACGCACGGGTCAGTGCCAGCGTACGGGCCAGGAATAGGGTACGGCGTAGGGTAAGGAGTAGGGCTGGTGGTGGGTTTCCGTTCCAGGCTAGGATTAGCGTTAGGGTACGGCAAGTTTTAGGGCACAGGTGAGGGTACGGAAACGTGTGAGAGGCAGGCTACGTGCTGACGCATGGTTCCGTGCCAGCGTATGGGTCAGGATTTGGCTACGGCATAGGGTAAGGTGTAGGGGTGGTGTTGGGTTTCTGTTCCGGGCTAGGGTTAGGTTTAGGGAATGACAAGGCTTAGGGCACAGGTGAGGGTATGGAAACGTGGGAGGGGCAGGCTATGTGCTGACGCACGTGTCAGTGCCAGCGTACGGGCCAGGAGTAGGGTACGGCGTAGGGTAATGTGTAGGGCTGGTGGTGGTTTTCCGTTCTGGGCTATGGTTAGGGTTAGGGAACGGCAAGTCTTAGGGCACAGGTGATGGTACGGAAACGTGGGAGAGGCAGGCTACGTGATGCCGCACGGGTCAGTGCCAGCGTATGGGCCAGGAGCAGGGTATGGCGTAGGGTAAGGTGTAGGGCTGGTGCTGGGTTTCTATTCCGGGCTAGCGTTAGGGTTAGGGAACGGAAAGGAATAGGGCACAGGTGAGGGTACGGAAACCTGGGAAGGTTAGGCTACGTGCCAACGCACGGATCCGTGCCAGCATACGGGCCAGGAGTAGGGTACGGCGTAGTGTAAGGTGTAGGGCTGGTGGTCGTTTTCCATTCGGGGCTAGGGTTAGGGTTATGGAATGGCAAGGACACAGGTGAGGATATGGAAACGTCGTAGGTTCAGGCTATGTGCTGACGCACGGTTTAGTGCCAGCGTACAAGCCAGGAGTAGGCAACGGCGTAGGGTAAGGTTTAGGGCTTGTGGTGGGTTTCCTTTCTGGGCTAGGGTTAGAGTTAGGGAACGGCAAGGCTTAGGGAACAGGTGAGGATACGGAAACGTGGGAGGGTCAGGCTACTTGCTGAGGCATGGGTCAGTGCCAGCGTCCGGGCCAGGAGTAAGGTACAGCGTAGGGTAAGGTGTAGGGCTGGTGGTGGGTTTCTGTTCGGGGCTAGTGTTAGGGTTAGGGAACGGCAAGGCTTAGGGTACAGGTGAGGGTACGGAAACGTGGGAGAGGCAGGCTACGTGCTGACGTATGGTTCCGTGCCAGCGTACGGTTCAGGAGTAGGCATAGGGTAAGGTGTAGGGGTGGTGGTGGGTTTCCGTTCCGGGCTAGGGTTAGGGTTAGGGAATGACATGGCTTAGGGCACAGTTGTGGGTACGGAAACGTGGGAGGGGCAGGCTACGTGCTGACGCACGGGTCAGTGCCAGCGTACGGGCCAAGTGTAGGGTACGGCGTAGGGTAAGGTGTAGGGCTGGTGGTGGTTTTCCGTTTCAGGCTAGGGTTAGGGTTAGGGAACGGCAAGGCTTAGGGCAGAGGTGAGGCTACGGAAACGTGGGAGAGGTGGGCTACGTGTTTACACACGGGTTACTGCCAGTGTACGGGCCAGGAGTAGGGTACGGCGTAGGGTAAGGTGTAGGGTTGGTGGTGGGTTTCCATTCCGGGCTAGGGTTAGGGTTAGCGAACGGCAAGGCTTAGGGCACAGGTGAGGTTACGGAAACGTGGGAGAGGCAGGCTACGTGCTGACGCACGGGTCAGTGCCAGCGTACATGCCAGGAGTAGGGTACTACGAAAGGTAAGGTGTAGGGCTGGTGGTGGGTTTCCGTTCCGGGCTAGGGTTAGGTTTAGGTAATGGTAAGGCTTAGGGCATAGTTGAGGGTACGGAAACGTGGGAGAGGCAGGCTACGTGCTGACGCACGGCTTAGTGCCAGCGTACGGGCGAGGAGTAGGCTACGGCATAGGGTAAGGTGTAGGGCTGGTGGTGGGTTCCCGTTCCGGGCTAGAGTTAGGGTTAGGGAACGGCAAGGCTTAGGGCACAGGTGAGGGTACGGAAACGTGGTAGAGGCAGGCTACGTGCTGACACACGGGTCAGTGGTAGCGTACGTGCCAGCAGTACGGTATGGCGTAGGGTATGGTGTAGGGCTGGTGGTGGGTTTCCATTCCGGGCTAGGGTTAGGGGTAGGGAACGACAAGGCTTAGGGTACAGGTGAGGGTACGGAAACGTGGGAGGGTCAGGCTACGTGCTGACGCACGGGTCAGTGCCAGCAGACGGACCAGGTGTAGGCTACAGCGTAGGGGAAGGTGTAGGGCTAGTGGTGGGTTTCCGTTCCGGGCTAGGGATAGGGTTAGGGAACGGCAAGGCTTAGGGCACAGGTGAGGTTATGGAAACGTGGGAGGGTCAGGCTACATGCTGACGCACGTGTCAGTGCCAGCATACGGGCCAGGAGTAGGCTACGGCGTAGGGGAAGGTGTAGGGCTGGTGGTGGGTTTCCGTTCTGGGCTAGGGTTAGGGTTAGGGAACGGCAAGGCTTAGGGCACAGCTGATGGAACGGAAAAGTGCGATAGGCAGGCTACGTGCTGACGCACGGGTCAGTGCCAGCGTACGGGCCAGGAGTAGGCTACGGCATAGGGTAAGGTGTAGGGCTGGTGGTGGGTTTCCGTCCCGGGCTGGGGTTAGGGTTAGGGAACGGCAAGGCTTATGGCACAGGTGAGCGTTCGGAAACGTGGGAGAGGCAGGCTACGTGCTGATACATGGGTCAGTGCCTGTCCTACGGGCCAGGAGTAGGGTACAGCGTAGGGTATGGTGCAGAGCTGTTGGTGTGTTTCCGTTCCGGGCTAGGGCTAGGGGTAGGGAACGGCAAGGCTTAGGATACATTTGAGGGTATGGATACGTGGGAGTGTCATGCTATGTGCTGACGCATGGGTCCCTGCCAGCGTACGGGCCAGGTGTAGGCTACGGCCTAGGGTAAGGTATAGGGTCGGTTGTGGGTTTCCGTTCCGGGGTAGGGTTAGGGTTAGGAAACGGAAAGGCTTAGGGCACAGGTGAGGGTACGGAAGTGTGGGATGGCACGCTACGTGACAACGCACGGGTCAGTGCCAGCATACGGGCCAGGATTAGGCTACGGCTTAGGGTAAGGTGTAGGGCTGGTCGTGGGTTTCTGTTCCGGGCTATGGTTAGGGTTAGGGAACGGCAAGGCTTAGGGCACAGGTGAGGGTACGGAAACTTGGGAGGGTCAGGCTACATGCTGACGCACGGGTCAGTGCCAGCGTACGGGCCAAGAATAGGTTACGGCGTAGGGTAAGGTGTAGGGCTGTTGGTGGGTTTCCGTTCCGGACTAGGGTTAGGGTTAGGGATCGGCAAGGCTTAGGGAACAGTTGAGGGTACGGAAACGTGGGAGGGTCAGGGTATGTGGTGACGCAGGGGTCAGTGCCAGCGTACAGGCCAGGTGTAGGCAATGGCGTAGGGTAAGGTGTAGGGCTGGTGGTGGGTTTCCTTTCCGGGCTAGGGTTAGGGTTAGGGAACGGCAAGGCTTAGCGAACAGGTGAGTGTACGGAAACATGGAAGGGTCAGGCTACGTGCTGAGGCACGGCTCAGTGCCATCATACGGGCCAGGAGTAGGGTACGGCACAGGGTAAGGTGTAGGGCTGGTGGCGGTTTTCCGTTCCGGGCTAGGGTTAGGGTTAGGGTACGGCAAGGCTTTGCGCACAGGTGAGGGTACGGAAACGTGGGAGGGTCAGGCTATGTGCTGACGCACGGGTCAGTGCCAGCGTACGGGCCAGGAGTAGGTTACGGCGTAGGGTAAGGTGTAGGGCTGGTGGTGGGTTTCCCTTCCTGGGTAGTGTTAGGGTTAGGGAAAGGCAAGGCTTAGGGAACAGGTGAGGGTACGGAAACGTGGGAGGGTCAGGCTACATGCTGAGGCATGGGTCAGTGCCTGCGTCCGGGCCAGGTGTAAGGTACGGCATAGGGTTAGGTGTAGGGCTGGTGGTGGGTTTCCCTTCCTGGCTAGTGTTAGGGTTAGGGAACGGCAAGGCTTAGGGTACAGGTGAGGGTACGGAAACGGCGGAGAGGCAGGTTACGTGCTGACGCACGGATTAATGCCAGCGTACGGGCCAGGATTAGGGTACGGCGTCGGGTAAGGTGTAGGGCTGGTGGTGCGTTTCCGTTCCGGGCTAGGGTTAGGGTTAGGGAACGGAAGACTTAGGGCACTGGTGACGTTACGGAAACGTGGGAGGGTCATGCTACGTGCTGACGCATGGTTCCGTGCCAGCGTACAGGCCAGGTGCAGGCTACGGCGTAGGGTAAGGCGTATGCCCGGTGGTGGGTTTCCGTTCCGGGCTAGGGTTAGTGTTAGGGAACGGCAAGGCTTAGGGCACAGGTGAGGGTACGGAAACGTGGGAGGGTCAGGCTACATGCTTAAGCACAGGTCAGTGCCAGCGTACGGGCCAGGAGTACGGTACGGCGTAGGGTAAGGTGTAGGGCTGGTGGTGGTTTTCCGTTTCGGGCTAGGGTTAGGGTTAGGGAACGGCAATTCTTAGGGAACAGGTGAGGGTACGGAAACGTGGGAGGGTCAGGCTACGTGCTAACGCACAGGTCAGTGCCAGCGTACGGGCCAGGAGTCGGGTACGGCGTAGGGTAAGGTGTAGGGCTGTTGGTGGCTTTGCGTTCCGGGCTAGGGTTAGGGTTCGGCAACGGCAAGGCTTAGGGCACAGGTGAGGGTACGGAAACGTGGGAGGGTCAGGCTACGTGCTGACGCACGGGTCAGTGCCAGCGTATGGGCCAGGAGCAGGGTACAGCATAGGGTAAGGTGTAGGGCTGGTGCTGGGTTTCCGCTCCGGGCTAGGGTTAGGGTTAGGGAACGTCAAGGCTTAGGGAACATTTGAGGGTACGGAAACGTGGGAGGGTCAGGCTACGTGCTGACGCACGGGTCAGTGCCAGCATACGGGCCAGGAGTAGGCTACGGCGTAGGGTAAGGTGTAGGTTGGTGGTGGGTTTCCGTTCCGGGCTATGGTTAGGGTTAGGGAACAGTAAGGCTTAGGGAACAGGTGAGGGTACAGAAACGTGGGAGGGTCAGGCTACGTTCTGACGCACGGGTCAGTGCCAGCGTACGGGCTAGGAGTAGGCTACGGCGTAGGGTAAGGTATAGGGCTGTTGGTGGGTTTCTGTTCCCGGGTACGGTTATGCTTAGGGAACGGCAAGGCTTAGGGCACAGGTGAGGGTACAGAAACGTGGGAGGGTCAGCCTACGTGATGACGAACAAGTTAGTGCCAGCGTACGGGCCAGGAGTAGGCTTCAACGTAGGGTAAGGTGTAGGGCTGGTGGTGGGTTTCCGTTCTGGGCTAGGGTTAGGGTTAGGGAACGGCAAGGCTTGGGGCACATGTGAGGGTACGGAAACTTTGGAGTGGCAGGCTACATGCTGACGCAAGGGTCAGTGCCAGCGTACTGGCCAGGAGTAGGCTACGGTGTAGGGTAAGGTGTAGGGCTGGTGGTGGGTTTCCGTTCCGGGCTAGGGTTAGGGTTAGGGAACGGCAAAGCATAGGGCACAGGTGAGGGTACGGAAACGTGGGAGGGTCAGGCTACGTGCTGACGCACAAGTCAGTGCCAGCATACGGGCCAGGAGTCGGGTACGGCGTAGGGTAAGGTGTAGGGCTGTTGGTGGCTTTGCGTTCCGGGCTAGGGTTAGGGTTAGGCAATGGCATGGCTTAGGGCACAGGTGAGGGTACGGAAACGTGGGAGAGGCAGGCTACGTGCTGACGCACGGGTCAGTGCCAGCATACGGGCCTAGAGTAGGATACGGCGTAGGGCAAGGTGTAGGGCTGGTGGTGGGTTTCTTTTCAAGGCTAGGATTAGGGTTAGGGAACGGCAAGGCTTAGGGCACAGGTGAGGGTACGGAAACGTGGGAGGGTCAGGCTACGTGACAACGCACGGGTCTGTGCCAGCGTACGGGCCAGGATTAGGCTATGGCTTAGTCTAAGGTGTACGGCTGGTGGTGGGTTTCCTTTCCGGGCTAGGGTTAGGGTTAGGGAACGGCAAGACTTAGGGAACAGTTGAGGGTACGGAAACGTGGGAGGGTCAGGGTATGTGGTGACGCAGGGGTCAGTGCCAGCGTACAGCCAGGTGTAGGCAATGGCGTAGGGTAAGGTGTAGGGCTGGTGGTGGGTTTCCTTTCCGGGCTAGGGTTAGGGTCAGGGAACGGCAAGGCTTAGCGAACAGGTGAGTGTACGGAAACATGGAAGGGTCAGGCTACGTGCTGACGCACGGCTCAGTGCCATCGTACGGGCCAGGAGTAGGGTACGGCACAGGGTAAGGTGTAGGGCTGGTGGTGGGTTTCCGTTCCGGGCTAGGGTTAGGGTTAGGGTACGGCAAGGCTTAGCGCACAGGTGAGGGTACGGAAACGTGGGAGGGTCAGGCTATGTGCTGACGCACGGGTCAGTGCCAGCGTACGGGCCAGGAGTATGGTAAGGCGTAGTGTAAGGTGTACGGCTGGTGCTGGGTTTCCGTTCCGGGCTAGGGTCAGGGTTAGGGAACGGCATGGCTTAGGGCACAAGTGAGGGTACAGAAACGTGGGAGGGTCAGGCTAAATGCTGACGCACGAGTCAGTGCCAGCGTACGGGCCAGGAGTAGGGTACGGCTTAGGGTAAGGTGTAGGGCTGGTGGTGGGTTTCCGTTCCGGGCTAGGGTTAGGGTTAGGGAACGGCAAGGCTTAGGGCACAGGTGAGAGTACGGGAACGTGGGAGGGTCAGGCTACATGCTGAGGCATGGGTCTGTGCCATCGTCTGGGCCAGGAGTAAGGTACGGCGTAGGGTAAGGTGTAGGGCTGGTGGTGGGTTTCCCTTCCTGGCTAGTGTTAGGGTTAGGGAACGGCAAGGCTTAGGGAACAGGTGAGGGTACGGAAACGTGGGAGGGTCAGGCTACATGCTGAGGCATGGGTCAGTGAGAGCGTCCGGGCCAGGAGTAAGGTACGGCGTAGGGTAAGGTGTAGGGCTGGTGGTGGGTTTCCCTTCCTGGTTAGTGTTAGGGTTAGGGAACGGCAAGGCTTAGGGCACATGTGAGGGTACGGAAACGTGGGAGAGGCAGGCTACGTACTGACGCACGGGTCAGTGCCGCGTACTGGCCAGGAGTAGGGTATGGCGTAGGGTAAGGTGTAGGGCTGGTGGTGGGTTTCCGTTCCGGGCTAGGATTAGGGTTAGGGAACGGAAGACTTTGGGCACAGGTGACGTTACGGAAACGTGGGAGGGTCATGCTACGTGCTGACGCATGGGTCCGTGCCAGCGTACGGGCCAGGTGCAGGCTACGGCGTAGGGTAAGGCGTATGCCCGGTGGTTGGTTTCCGTTCCGGGCTAGGGTTAGGGTTAGGGAACGGCAAGGCTTAGGGAACAGGTGAGGGTACGGAAACGTGGGAGGGTCAGCCTACGTACTGACGCACGGGTCACTGCCAGCGTACGGGCCAGGATTAGGGTACGGAGTAGGGTAAGGTGTAGGGCTGGTGGTGTGTTTCCGTTCCGGGCTAGGGTTAGTGTTAGAGAACGACAAGCCTTAGGGCACAGGTGAGGGTACGGAAACGTGGGAGGGTCAGGCTATTTGCTGACGCATTGGTCAGTGCCAGCATACAGGCCAGGAGTAGGCAACGGCGTGGGGTAAGGAGTAGGGCTGGTAGTGGGTTTCCTTTTCGGGCTAGGGTTAGGGTTAGGGAATGGCAAGGCTTAGGGCACAGGTGAGGGTAGTGAAACGTGGGAGAGGCAGGCTACGTGGTGACGCACGGGTCAGTGCCAGCATACAGGCCAGGAGTAGGCAACGGCTTAGGTTAAGGGGTAGGGCTGGTGGTGGGTTTCCGTTCTGGGCTATGGTTAGGGTTAGGGTATGGCAAGGCTTAGGGCACAGGTGAGGGTAGGGAAAAATGGGACGGTCAGCCTACGTGATGACGAACATGTCAGTGCCAGCGTACGGGCCAGGATTAATCTTCGACGTAGGGTAAGGTGTAGGGCTGGTGGTGGGTTTCCGTTCTGGGCTAGGGTTAGGGTTAGGGAACGGCAAGGCTTAGGGCACATGTGAGGGTACGGAAACTTTGGAGTGGCAGGCTACATGCTGACGCATGGGTCAGTGCCAGCGTACGGGCCAGGAGTAGGGTACGGCGTAGGGTAAGGTGTAGGGCTGGTGGTGGGTTTCCGTTCTGGGCTAGGGTTAGGGTTAGGGAATGGCAAGGCTTAGGGCACAGTTGAGGGTACGGAAACATGGGAGGTTCAGGATACATGCTGACGCACGGGTCAGTGCCGGCGTACGGGCCAGGAGTAGGGTACGGCGTTGGGTAACGTTTAGGGCTGGTGGTGAGTTTCCGATCCGGGCTAGGGTTAGGGTTAGGGAATGGCAAGGCTTAGAGCACAGGTGAGGGTACGGAAACGTGGGAGAGGGAAGCTACGTGCTGATGCATGGGTCAGTTCCAGTGTACGGGCCAGTTGTACGCAACGGCGTAGGGCGAGGTGTAGGGCTGGTGGTGGGTTTCTTTTCAAGGCTAGGATTAGGGTTAGGGAACGGCAAGGCTTAGGGCACAGGTGAGGGTACGGAAACGTGGGAGGGTCAGGCTACGTGACAACGCACGGGTCTGTGCCAGCGTACGGGCCAGGATTAGGCTACGGCTTAGTCTAAGGTGTACGGCTGGTTGTGGGTTTCCTTTCAGGGCTAGGGTTAGGGTTAGGGAACGGCAAGGCTTACGGCACAGGTGAGGGTACGGAAACGTGGGCGGGTCAGGCTACATGCTGACGCACGGGTCAGTGCCAGCGTACGGGCCAGGAGTAGGGTACGGCGTAGGGTAAGGTGTAGGGCTGGTGGTGGTTTTCCGTTCCGGGCTAGGGTTAGGGTTAGGGAACGGCAAGTCTTAGGGCACAGGTGAGAGTACGGAAACGTGGGAGAGGCTGGCTACGTGCTGCCGCACGGGTCAGTGCCAGCGTACGGGCCAGGAGTAGGGTACGGCACAGGGTAAGGTGTAGGGCTGGTGGTGGGTTTCCGTTCCGGGCTAGGGTTAGGGTTAGGGTACGGCAAGGCTTAGCGCACAGGTGAGGGTACGGAAACGTGGGAGGGTCAGGCTATGTGCTGACGCACGGGTCAGTGCCAGCGTACGGGCCAGGAGTATGGTAAGGCGTAGTGTAAGGTGTACGGCTGGTGCTGGGTTTCCGTTCCGGGCTAGGGTCAGGGTTAGGGAACGGCATGGCTTAGGGCACAAGTGAGGGTACAGAAACGTGGGAGGGTCAGGCTAAATGCTGACGCACGAGTCAGTGCCAGCGTACGGGCCAGGAGTAGGGTACGGCTTAGGGTAAGGTGTAGGGCTGGTGGTGGGTTTCCGTTCCGGGCTAGGGTTAGGGTTAGGGAACGGCAAGGCTTAGGGCACAGGTGAGAGTACGGGAACGTGGGAGGGTCAGGCTACATGCTGAGGCATGGGTCTGTGCCATCGTCTGGGCCAGGAGTAAGGTACGGCGTAGGGTAAGGTGTAGGGCTGGTGGTGGGTTTCCCTTCCTGGCTAGTGTTAGGGTTAGGGAACGGCAAGGCTTAGGGAACAGGTGAGGGTACGGAAACGTGGGAGGGTCAGGCTACATGCTGAGGCATGGGTCAGTGAGAGCGTCCGGGCCAGGAGTAAGGTACGGCGTAGGGTAAGGTGTAGGGCTGGTGGTGGGTTTCCCTTCCTGGTTAGTGTTAGGGTTAGGGTACGGCAAGGCTTAGGGCACATGTGAGGGTACGGAAACGTGGGAGAGGCAGGCTACGTACTGACGCACGGGTCAGTGCCGCGTACTGGCCAGGAGTAGGGTATGGCGTAGGGTAAGGTGTAGGGCTGGTGGTGGGTTTCCGTTCCGGGCTAGGATTAGGGTTAGGGAACGGAAGACTTTGGGCACAGGTGACGTTACGGAAACGTGGGAGGGTCATGCTACGTGCTGACGCATGGGTCCGTGCCAGCGTACGGGCCAGGTGCAGGCTACGGCGTAGGGTAAGGCGTATGCCCGGTGGTTGGTTTCCGTTCCGGGCTAGGGTTAGGGTTAGGGAACGGCAAGGCTTAGGGAACAGGTGAGGGTACGGAAACGTGGGAGGGTCAGCCTACGTACTGACGCACGGGTCACTGCCAGCGTACGGGCCAGGATTAGGGTACGGAGTAGGGTAAGGTGTAGGGCTGGTGGTGTGTTTCCGTTCCGGGCTAGGGTTAGTGTTAGAGAACGACAAGCCTTAGGGCACAGGTGAGGGTACGGAAACGTGGGAGGGTCAGGCTATTTGCTGACGCATTGGTCAGTGCCAGCATACAGGCCAGGAGTAGGCAACGGCGTGGGGTAAGGAGTAGGGCTGGTAGTGGGTTTCCTTTTCGGGCTAGGGTTAGGGTTAGGGAATGGCAAGGCTTAGGGCACAGGTGAGGGTAGTGAAACGTGGGAGAGGCAGGCTACGTGGTGACGCACGGGTCAGTGCCAGCATACAGGCCAGGAGTAGGCAACGGCTTAGGTTAAGGGGTAGGGCTGGTGGTGGGTTTCCGTTCTGGGCTATGGTTAGGGTTAGGGTATGGCAAGGCTTAGGGCACAGGTGAGGGTAGGGAAAAATGGGACGGTCAGCCTACGTGATGACGAACATGTCAGTGCCAGCGTACGGGCCAGGATTAATCTTCGACGTAGGGTAAGGTGTAGGGCTGGTGGTGGGTTTCCGTTCTGGGCTAGGGTTAGGGTTAGGGAACGGCAAGGCTTAGGGCACATGTGAGGGTACGGAAACTTTGGAGTGGCAGGCTACATGCTGACGCATGGGTCAGTGCCAGCGTACGGGCCAGGAGTAGGGTACGGCGTAGGGTAAGGTGTAGGGCTGGTGGTGGGTTTCCGTTCTGGGCTAGGGTTAGGGTTAGGGAATGGCAAGGCTTAGGGCACAGTTGAGGGTACGGAAACATGGGAGGTTCAGGATACATGCTGACGCACGGGTCAGTGCCGGCGTACGGGCCAGGAGTAGGGTACGGCGTTGGGTAACGTTTAGGGCTGGTGGTGAGTTTCCGATCCGGGCTAGGGTTAGGGTTAGGGAATGGCAAGGCTTAGAGCACAGGTGAGGGTACGGAAACGTGGGAGAGGGAAGCTACGTGCTGATGCATGGGTCAGTTCCAGTGTACGGGCCAGTTGTACGCAACGGCGTAGGGCGAGGTGTAGGGCTGGTGGTGGGTTTCTTTTCAAGGCTAGGATTAGGGTTAGGGAACGGCAAGGCTTAGGGCACAGGTGAGGGTACGGAAACGTGGGAGGGTCAGGCTACGTGACAACGCACGGGTCTGTGCCAGCGTACGGGCCAGGATTAGGCTACGGCTTAGTCTAAGGTGTACGGCTGGTTGTGGGTTTCCTTTCAGGGCTAGGGTTAGGGTTAGGGAACGGCAAGGCTTACGGCACAGGTGAGGGTACGGAAACGTGGGCGGGTCAGGCTACATGCTGACGCACGGGTCAGTGCCAGCGTACGGGCCAGGAGTAGGGTACGGCGTAGGGTAAGGTGTAGGGCTGGTGGTGGTTTTCCGTTCCGGGCTAGGGTTAGGGTTAGGGAACGGCAAGTCTTAGGGCACAGGTGAGAGTACGGAAACGTGGGAGAGGCTGGCTACGTGCTGCCGCACGGGTCAGTGCCAGCGTACGGGCCAGGAGTAGGGTACGGCACAGGGTAAGGTGTAGGGCTGGTGGTGGGTTTCCGTTCCGGGCTAGGGTTAGGGTTAGGGTACGGCAAGGCTTAGCGCACAGGTGAGGGTACGGAAACGTGGGAGGGTCAGGCTATGTGCTGACGCACGGGTCAGTGCCAGCGTACGGGCCAGGAGTATGGTAAGGCGTAGTGTAAGGTGTACGGCTGGTGCTGGGTTTCCGTTCCGGGCTAGGGTCTGGGTTAGGGAACGGCATGGCTTAGGGCACAAGTGAGGGTACAGAAACGTGGGAGGGTCAGGCTAAATGCTGACGCACGAGTCAGTGCCAGCGTACGGGCCAGGAGTAGGGTACGGCTTAGGGTAAGGTGTAGGGCTGGTGGTGGGTTTCCGTTCCGGGCTAGGGTTAGGGTTAGGGAACGGCAAGGCTTAGGGCACAGGTGAGAGTACGGGAACGTGGGAGGGTCAGGCTACATGCTGAGGCATGGGTCTGTGCCATCGTCTGGGCCAGGAGTAAGGTACGGCGTAGGGTAAGGTGTAGGGCTGGTGGTGGGTTTCCCTTCCTGGCTAGTGTTAGGGTTAGGGAACGGCAAGGCTTAGGGAACAGGTGAGGGTACGGAAACGTGGGAGGGTCAGGCTACATGCTGAGGCATGGGTCAGTGAGAGCGTCCGGGCCAGGAGTAAGGTACGGCGTAGGGTAAGGTGTAGGGCTGGTGGTGGGTTTCCCTTCCTGGTTAGTGTTAGGGTTAGGGTACGGCAAGGCTTAGGGCACATGTGAGGGTACGGAAACGTGGGAGAGGCAGGCTACGTACTGACGCACGGGTCAGTGCCGCGTACTGGCCAGGAGTAGGGTATGGCGTAGGGTAAGGTGTAGGGCTGGTGGTGGGTTTCCGTTCCGGGCTAGGATTAGGGTTAGGGAACGGAAGACTTTGGGCACAGGTGACGTTACGGAAACGTGGGAGGGTCATGCTACGTGCTGACGCATGGGTCCGTGCCAGCGTACGGGCCAGGTGCAGGCTACGGCGTAGGGTAAGGCGTATGCCCGGTGGTTGGTTTCCGTTCCGGGCTAGGGTTAGGGTTAGGGAACGGCAAGGCTTAGGGAACAGGTGAGGGTACGGAAACGTGGGAGGGTCAGCCTACGTACTGACGCACGGGTCACTGCCAGCGTACGGGCCAGGATTAGGGTACGGAGTAGGGTAAGGTGTAGGGCTGGTGGTGTGTTTCCGTTCCGGGCTAGGGTTAGTGTTAGAGAACGACAAGCCTTAGGGCACAGGTGAGGGTACGGAAACGTGGGAGGGTCAGGCTATTTGCTGACGCATTGGTCAGTGCCAGCATACAGGCCAGGAGTAGGCAACGGCGTGGGGTAAGGAGTAGGGCTGGTAGTGGGTTTCCTTTTCGGGCTAGGGTTAGGGTTAGGGAATGGCAAGGCTTAGGGCACAGGTGAGGGTAGTGAAACGTGGGAGAGGCAGGCTACGTGGTGACGCACGGGTCAGTGCCAGCATACAGGCCAGGAGTAGGCAACGGCTTAGGTTAAGGGGTAGGGCTGGTGGTGGGTTTCCGTTCTGGGCTATGGTTAGGGTTAGGGTATGGCAAGGCTTAGGGCACAGGTGAGGGTAGGGAAAAATGGGACGGTCAGCCTACGTGATGACGAACATGTCAGTGCCAGCGTACGGGCCAGGATTAATCTTCGACGTAGGGTAAGGTGTAGGGCTGGTGGTGGGTTTCCGTTCTGGGCTAGGGTTAGGGTTAGGGAACGGCAAGGCTTAGGGCACATGTGAGGGTACGGAAACTTTGGAGTGGCAGGCTACATGCTGACGCATGGGTCAGTGCCAGCGTACGGGCCAGGAGTAGGGTACGGCGTAGGGTAAGGTGTAGGGCTGGTGGTGGGTTTCCGTTCTGGGCTAGGGTTAGGGTTAGGGAATGGCAAGGCTTAGGGCACAGTTGAGGGTACGGAAACATGGGAGGTTCAGGATACATGCTGACGCACGGGTCAGTGCCGGCGTACGGGCCAGGAGTAGGGTACGGCGTTGGGTAACGTTTAGGGCTGGTGGTGAGTTTCCGATCCGGGCTAGGGTTAGGGTTAGGGAATGGCAAGGCTTAGAGCACAGGTGAGGGTACGGAAACGTGGGAGAGGGAAGCTACGTGCTGATGCATGGGTCAGTTCCAGTGTACGGGCCAGTTGTACGCAACGGCGTAGGGCGAGGTGTAGGGCTGGTGGTGGGTTTCTTTTCAAGGCTAGGATTAGGGTTAGGGAACGGCAAGGCTTAGGGCACAGGTGAGGGTACGGAAACGTGGGAGGGTCAGGCTACGTGACAACGCACGGGTCTGTGCCAGCGTACGGGCCAGGATTAGGCTACGGCTTAGTCTAAGGTGTACGGCTGGTTGTGGGTTTCCTTTCAGGGCTAGGGTTAGGGTTAGGGAACGGCAAGGCTTACGGCACAGGTGAGGGTACGGAAACGTGGGCGGGTCAGGCTACATGCTGACGCACGGGTCAGTGCCAGCGTACGGGCCAGGAGTAGGGTACGGCGTAGGGTAAGGTGTAGGGCTGGTGGTGGTTTTCCGTTCCGGGCTAGGGTTAGGGTTAGGGAACGGCAAGTCTTAGGGCACAGGTGAGAGTACGGAAACGTGGGAGAGGCTGGCTACGTGCTGCCGCACGGGTCAGTGCCAGCGTATGGGCCAGGAGCAGGGTACGGTGTAGGGTAAGGTGGAGGGCTGGTGGTGGGTTTCCGTTCCGGTCTAGGGTTAGGTTTAGGTAACGGCAAGGCTTAGGGCATAGTTGAGGGTACGGAAACGTGGGAGGGTCAGGCTACAGGCTGACGCACGGGTCATGCCAGCGTACCGGCCAGGAGAAGGGTACAGCGTAGGTTAAGGTGTAGGGATGCTGGTGAGTTTCCGTTCCGGGCTAGGGTTAGGGTTAGGGAATGGCAAGGCTTAGGGCACCGGTGAGGGTACGGAAACGTTGGAGAGACAGGCTACGTGCTGCCGCACGGGTCAGTGCCAGCGTATGGGCCAGGAGCAGGGTACGGTGTAGGGTAAGGTGTAGGGCTAGTGGTGGGTTCCTGTTCCGGGCTAGGGTTAGGGTTAGGGAACGGCAAGGCTTAGGGCACAGGTGAGGTTATGGAAACGTGGGAGGGTCAGGGTACGTGGTGACGCACGTGTCAGTGCCAGCATACGGGCCAGGAGTAGGCTACGGCGTAGGGGAAAGTGTAGGGCTGGTGGTGGGTTTCCGTTCCGGGCTAGGGTTAGGGTTACGGAACGGCAAGGCTTAGGGCACAGGTGATGGAACGGCAACGTGCGATAGGCAGGCTACGTGCTGACGCACGGGTCAGTGCCAGCGTACGGGCCAGGAGTAGGCTACGGCATAGGGTAAGGTGTAGGGCTGGTGGTGGGTTTCTGTCCCGGGCTGCGGTTAGGGTTAGGGAACGGCAAGGCTTATGGCACAGGTGAGCGTTCGGAAACGTGGGAGGGGCAGGCTACGTGCTGATACACGGGTCAGTGCCTGCGTACGGGCCAGGAGTAGGGTACAGCGTAGGGTATGGTGCAGAGCTGTTGGTGTGTTTCCGTTCCGGGCTAGGGCTAGGTGTAGGGAACGGCAAGGCTTAGGATACATTGGAGGGTATGGATACGTGGGAGTGTAATGCTACGTGCTGACGCATGGGTCAGTGCCAGCGTACGGGCCAGGTGTAGGCTATGGCGTAGGATAAGGTATAGGGTCGGTTGTGGGTTTCCGCTCCGGGGTAGGGTTAGGGTTAGGAAACGGAAAGGCTTAGGGCACAGGTGAGGGTACGGAAACGTGGGATGGTCACGCTACGTGACAACGCACGGGTCAGTGCCAGCGTACGGGCCAGGATTAGGCTACGGCTTAGGGTAAGGTGTAGGGCTGGTTGTGGCTTTCTGTTCCGGGCTAGGGTTAGGGTTAGGGAACGGCAAGGCTTAGGGCACAGGTGATGGTACGGAAACGTGGGAGGGTCAGGATACATGCTTACGCACGGGCCAGTGCCAGCGTAAGGGCCAGGAGTAGGCTACGGCGTCGGGTAAGGTGTAGGGCTGGTGGTGGGTTTCCGTTCCGGGCTAGGGTTAGGGTTAGGGTACGGCAAGGCTTAGCGCACAGGTGAGGGTACGGAAACGTGGGAGGGTCAGGCTATGTGCTGATGCACGGGTCAGTGCCAGCGTACGGGCCAGGAATAGGTTACGGCGTAGGGTAAGGTGTAGGGCTGTTGGTGGGTTTCCGTTCCGGACTAGGGTTAGGGTTAGGGAACGGCAAGGCTTAGGGAACAGTTGAGGGTACGGAAACGTGGGAGGGTCAGGGTATGTGGTGACGCAGGGGTCAGTGCCAGCGTACAGGCCAGGTGTAGGCAATGGCGTAGGGTAAGGTGTAGGGCTGGTGGTGGGTTTCCTTTCCGGGCTAGGGTTAGGGTCAGGGAACGGCAAGGCTTAGCGAACAGGTGAGTGTACGGAAACATGGAAGGGTCAGGCTACGTGCTGACGCACGGCTCAGTGCCATCGTACGGGCCAGGAGTATGGTAAGGCGTAGTGTAAGGTGTACGGCTGGTGCTGGGTTTCCGTTCCGGGCTAGGGTCAGGGTTAGGGAACGGCATGGCTTAGGGCACAAGTGAGGGTACAGAAACGTGGGAGAGGGAAGCTACGTGCTGATGCACGGGTCAGTTCCAGTGTACGGGCCAGTTGTACGCAACGGCGTAGGGCGAGGTGTAGGGCTGGTGGTGGGTTTCTTTTCAAGGCTAGGATTAGGGTTAGGGAACGGCAAGGCTTAGGGCACAGGTGAGGGTACGGAAACGTGGGAGGGTCAGGCTACGTGACAACGCACGGGTCTGTGCCAGCGTACGGGCCAGGTTTAGGCTACGGCTTAGTCTAAGGTGTACGGCTGGTTTTGGGTTTCCTTTCAGGGCTAGGGTTAGGGTTAGGGAATGGCAAGGCTTACGACACAGGTGAGGGTACGGAAACGTGGGCGGGTCAGGCTACATGCTGACGCACGGGTCAGTGCCAGCGTACGGCCAGGAGTAGGGTACGGCGTTGGGTAAGGTGTAGGGCTGGTGCTGGGTTTCTATTCCGGGCTAGCGTTAGGGTTAGGGAACGGAAAGGAATAGGGCACAGGTGAGGGTACGGAAACCTGGGAAGGTCAGGCTACGTGCCAACGCACGGATCCGTGCCAGCGTACGGGCCAGGAGTAGGGTACGGCGTAGTGTAAGGTGTAGGGCTGGTGGTCGTTTTCCATTCGGGGCTAGGGTTAGGGTTATGGAATGGCAAGGCTTAGGACACAGGTGAGGATATGGAAACGTCGTAGGGTCAGGCTATGTGCTGACGCACGGTTTAGTGCCAGCGTACAGGCCAGGAGTAGGCAACGGCGTAGGGTAAGGTTTAGGGCTTGTGGTGGGTTTCCTTTCTGGGCTAGGGTTAGGGTTAGGGAACGGCAAGGCTTAGGGCACATGTGAGGGTACGGAAACTTTGGAGTGGCAGGCTACGTGCTGACGCACGGGTCAGTGCCAGCGTACGGGCCAGGAATAGGGTACGGCGTAGGGTAAGGAGTAGGGCTGGTGGTGGGTTTCCGTTCCAGGCTAGGATTAGCGTTAGGGTACGGCAAGTTTTAGGGCACAGGTGAGGGTACGGAAACGTGTGAGAGGCAGGCTACGTGCTGACGCATGGTTCCGTGCCAGCGTATGGGTCAGGATTTGGCTACGGCATAGGGTAAGGTGTAGGGGTGGTGTTGGGTTTCTGTTCCGGGCTAGGGTTAGGTTTAGGGAATGACAAGGCTTAGGGCACAGGTGAGGGTATGGAAACGTGGGAGGGGCAGGCTATGTGCTGACGCACGTGTCAGTGCCAGCGTACGGGCCAGGAGTAGGGTACGGCGTAGGGTAATGTGTAGGGCTGGTGGTGGTTTTCCGTTCTGGGCTATGGTTAGGGTTAGGGAACGGCAAGTCTTAGGGCACAGGTGATGGTACGGAAACGTGGGAGAGGCAGGCTACGTGATGCCGCACGGGTCAGTGCCAGCGTATGGGCCAGGAGCAGGGTATGGCGTAGGGTAAGGTGTAGGGCTGGTGCTGGGTTTCTATTCCGGGCTAGCGTTAGGGTTAGGGAACGGAAAGGAATAGGGCACAGGTGAGGGTACGGAAACCTGGGAAGGTTAGGCTACGTGCCAACGCACGGATCCGTGCCAGCATACGGGCCAGGAGTAGGGTACGGCGTAGTGTAAGGTGTAGGGCTGGTGGTCGTTTTCCATTCGGGGCTAGGGTTAGGGTTATGGAATGGCAAGGACACAGGTGAGGATATGGAAACGTCGTAGGTTCAGGCTATGTGCTGACGCACGGTTTAGTGCCAGCGTACAGGCCAGGAGTAGGCAACGGCGTAGGGTAAGGTTTAGGGCTTGTGGTGGGTTTCCTTTCTGGGCTAGGGTTAGAGTTAGGGAACGGCAAGGCTTAGGGAACAGGTGAGGATACGGAAACGTGGGAGGGTCAGGCTACTTGCTGAGGCATGGGTCAGTGCCAGCGTCCGGGCCAGGAGTAAGGTACAGCGTAGGGTAAGGTGTAGGGCTGGTGGTGGGTTTCTGTTCGGGGCTAGTGTTAGGGTTAGGGAACGGCAAGGCTTAGGGTACAGGTGAGGGTACGGAAACGTGGGAGAGGCAGGCTACGTGCTGACGTATGGTTCCGTGCCAGCGTACGGTTCAGGAGTAGGCATAGGGTAAGGTGTAGGGGTGGTGGTGGGTTTCCGTTCCGGGCTAGGGTTAGGGTTAGGGAATGACATGGCTTAGGGCACAGTTGTGGGTACGGAAACGTGGGAGGGGCAGGCTACGTGCTGACGCACGGGTCAGTGCCAGCGTACGGGCCAAGTGTAGGGTACGGCGTAGGGTAAGGTGTAGGGCTGGTGGTGGTTTTCCGTTTCAGGCTAGGGTTAGGGTTAGGGAACGGCAAGGCTTAGGGCAGAGGTGAGGCTACGGAAACGTGGGAGAGGTGGGCTACGTGTTTACACACGGGTTACTGCCAGTGTACGGGCCAGGAGTAGGGTACGGCGTAGGGTAAGGTGTAGGGTTGGTGGTGGGTTTCCATTCCGGGCTAGGGTTAGGGTTAGCGAACGGCAAGGCTTAGGGCACAGGTGAGGTTACGGAAACGTGGGAGAGGCAGGCTACGTGCTGACGCACGGGTCAGTGCCAGCGTACATGCCAGGAGTAGGGTACTACGAAAGGTAAGGTGTAGGGCTGGTGGTGGGTTTCCGTTCCGGGCTAGGGTTAGGTTTAGGTAATGGTAAGGCTTAGGGCATAGTTGAGGGTACGGAAACGTGGGAGAGGCAGGCTACGTGCTGACGCACGGCTTAGTGCCAGCGTACGGGCGAGGAGTAGGCTACGGCATAGGGTAAGGTGTAGGGCTGGTGGTGGGTTCCCGTTCCGGGCTAGAGTTAGGGTTAGGGAACGGCAAGGCTTAGGGCACAGGCGAGGGTACGGAAACGTGGTAGAGGCAGGCTACGTGCTGACACACGGGTCAGTGGTAGCGTACGTGCCAGCAGTACGGTATGGCGTAGGGTATGGTGTAGGGCTGGTGGTGGGTTTCCATTCCGGGCTAGGGTTAGGGGTAGGGAACGACAAGGCTTAGGGTACAGGTGAGGGTACGGAAACGTGGGAGGGTCAGGCTACGTGCTGACGCACGGGTCAGTGCCAGCAGACGGACCAGGTGTAGGCTACAGCGTAGGGGAAGGTGTAGGGCTAGTGGTGGGTTTCCGTTCCGGGCTAGGGATAGGGTTAGGGAACGGCAAGGCTTAGGGCACAGGTGAGGTTATGGAAACGTGGGAGGGTCAGGCTACATGCTGACGCACGTGTCAGTGCCAGCATACGGGCCAGGAGTAGGCTACGGCGTAGGGGAAGGTGTAGGGCTGGTGGTGGGTTTCCGTTCTGGGCTAGGGTTAGGGTTAGGGAACGGCAAGGCTTAGGGCACAGCTGATGGAACGGAAAAGTGCGATAGGCAGGCTACGTGCTGACGCACGGGTCAGTGCCAGCGTACGGGCCAGGAGTAGGCTACGGCATAGGGTAAGGTGTAGGGCTGGTGGTGGGTTTCCGTCCCGGGCTGGGGTTAGGGTTAGGGAACGGCAAGGCTTATGGCACAGGTGAGCGTTCGGAAACGTGGGAGAGGCAGGCTACGTGCTGATACATGGGTCAGTGCCTGTCCTACGGGCCAGGAGTAGGGTACAGCGTAGGGTATGGTGCAGAGCTGTTGGTGTGTTTCCGTTCCGGGCTAGGGCTAGGGGTAGGGAACGGCAAGGCTTAGGATACATTTGAGGGTATGGATACGTGGGAGTGTCATGCTATGTGCTGACGCATGGGTCCCTGCCAGCGTACGGGCCAGGTGTAGGCTACGGCCTAGGGTAAGGTATAGGGTCGGTTGTGGGTTTCCGTTCCGGGGTAGGGTTAGGGTTAGGAAACGGAAAGGCTTAGGGCACAGGTGAGGGTACGGAAGTGTGGGATGGCACGCTACGTGACAACGCACGGGTCAGTGCCAGCATACGGGCCAGGATTAGGCTACGGCTTAGGGTAAGGTGTAGGGCTGGTCGTGGGTTTCTGTTCCGGGCTATGGTTAGGGTTAGGGAACGGCAAGGCTTAGGGCACAGGTGAGGGTACGGAAACTTGGGAAGGTCAGGCTACATGCTGACGCACGGGTCAGTGCCAGCGTACGGGCCAAGAATAGGTTACGGCGTAGGGTAAGGTGTAGGGCTGTTGGTGGGTTTCCGTTCCGGACTAGGGTTAGGGTTAGGGATCGGCAAGGCTTAGGGAACAGTTGAGGGTACGGAAACGTGGGAGGGTCAGGGTATGTGGTGACGCAGGGGTCAGTGCCAGCGTACAGGCCAGGTGTAGGCAATGGCGTAGGGTAAGGTGTAGGGCTGGTGGTGGGTTTCCTTTCCGGGCTAGGGTTAGGGTTAGGGAACGGCAAGGCTTAGCGAACAGGTGAGTGTACGGAAACATGGAAGGGTCAGGCTACGTGCTGAGGCACGGCTCAGTGCCATCATACGGGCCAGGAGTAGGGTACGGCACAGGGTAAGGTGTAGGGCTGGTGGCGGTTTTCCGTTCCGGGCTAGGGTTAGGGTTAGGGTACGGCAAGGCTTTGCGCACAGGTGAGGGTACGGAAACGTGGGAGGGTCAGGCTATGTGCTGACGCACGGGTCAGTGCCAGCGTACGGGCCAGGAGTAGGTTACGGCGTAGGGTAAGGTGTAGGGCTGGTGGTGGGTTTCCCTTCCTGGGTAGTGTTAGGGTTAGGGAAAGGCAAGGCTTAGGGAACAGGTGAGGGTACGGAAACGTGGGAGGGTCAGGCTACATGCTGAGGCATGGGTCAGTGCCTGCGTCCGGGCCAGGTGTAAGGTACGGCATAGGGTTAGGTGTAGGGCTGGTGGTGGGTTTCCCTTCCTGGCTAGTGTTAGGGTTAGGGAACGGCAAGGCTTAGGGTACAGGTGAGGGTACGGAAACGGCGGAGAGGCAGGTTACGTGCTGACGCACGGATTAATGCCAGCGTACGGGCCAGGATTAGGGTACGGCGTCGGGTAAGGTGTAGGGCTGGTGGTGCGTTTCCGTTCCGGGCTAGGGTTAGGGTTAGGGAACGGAAGACTTAGGGCACTGGTGACGTTACGGAAACGTGGGAGGGTCATGCTACGTGCTGACGCATGGTTCCGTGCCAGCGTACAGGCCAGGTGCAGGCTACGGCGTAGGGTAAGGCGTATGCCCGGTGGTGGGTTTCCGTTCCGGGCTAGGGTTAGTGTTAGGGAACGGCAAGGCTTAGGGCACAGGTGAGGGTACGGAAACGTGGGAGGGTCAGGCTACATGCTTAAGCACAGGTCAGTGCCAGCGTACGGGCCAGGAGTACGGTACGGCGTAGGGTAAGGTGTAGGGCTGGTGGTGGTTTTCCGTTTCGGGCTAGGGTTAGGGTTAGGGAACGGCAATTCTTAGGGAACAGGTGAGGGTACGGAAACGTGGGAGGGTCAGGCTACGTGCTAACGCACAGGTCAGTGCCAGCGTACGGGCCAGGAGTCGGGTACGGCGTAGGGTAAGGTGTAGGGCTGTTGGTGGCTTTGCGTTCCGGGCTAGGGTTAGGGTTCGGCAACGGCAAGGCTTAGGGCACAGGTGAGGGTACGGAAACGTGGGAGGGTCAGGCTACGTGCTGACGCACGGGTCAGTGCCAGCGTATGGGCCAGGAGCAGGGTACAGCATAGGGTAAGGTGTAGGGCTGGTGCTGGGTTTCCGCTCCGGGCTAGGGTTAGGGTTAGGGAACGTCAAGGCTTAGGGAACATTTGAGGGTACGGAAACGTGGGAGGGTCAGGCTACGTGCTGACGCACGGGTCAGTGCCAGCATACGGGCCAGGAGTAGGCTACGGCGTAGGGTAAGGTGTAGGTTGGTGGTGGGTTTCCGTTCCGGGCTATGGTTAGGGTTAGGGAACAGTAAGGCTTAGGGAACAGGTGAGGGTACAGAAACGTGGGAGGGTCAGGCTACGTTCTGACGCACGGGTCAGTGCCAGCGTACGGGCTAGGAGTAGGCTACGGCGTAGGGTAAGGTATAGGGCTGTTGGTGGGTTTCTGTTCCCGGGTACGGTTATGCTTAGGGAACGGCAAGGCTTAGGGCACAGGTGAGGGTACAGAAACGTGGGAGGGTCAGCCTACGTGATGACGAACAAGTTAGTGCCAGCGTACGGGCCAGGAGTAGGCTTCAACGTAGGGTAAGGTGTAGGGCTGGTGGTGGGTTTCCGTTCTGGGCTAGGGTTAGGGTTAGGGAACGGCAAGGCTTGGGGCACATGTGAGGGTACGGAAACTTTGGAGTGGCAGGCTACATGCTGACGCAAGGGTCAGTGCCAGCGTACTGGCCAGGAGTAGGCTACGGTGTAGGGTAAGGTGTAGGGCTGGTGGTGGGTTTCCGTTCCGGGCTAGGG
This sequence comes from Mesoplodon bidens, assembly GCF_964165515.1. Taxonomy (NCBI): domain Eukaryota; kingdom Metazoa; phylum Chordata; class Mammalia; order Artiodactyla; family Ziphiidae; genus Mesoplodon; species Mesoplodon bidens. Next base: position 79,607 of record NW_027672436.1, on the reverse strand, counting down.
TTAGGGTTAGGGAACGGCAAAGCATAGGGCACAGGTGAGGGTACGGAAACGTGGGAGGGTCAGGCTACGTGCTGACGCACAAGTCAGTGCCAGCATACGGGCCAGGAGTCGGGTACGGCGTAGGGTAAGGTGTAGGGCTGTTGGTGGCTTTGCGTTCCGGGCTAGGGTTAGGGTTAGGCAATGGCATGGCTTAGGGCACAGGTGAGGGTACGGAAACGTGGGAGAGGCAGGCTACGTGCTGACGCACGGGTCAGTGCCAGCATACGGGCCTAGAGTAGGATACGGCGTAGGGCAAGGTGTAGGGCTGGTGGTGGGTTTCTTTTCAAGGCTAGGATTAGGGTTAGGGAACGGCAAGGCTTAGGGCACAGGTGAGGGTACGGAAACGTGGGAGGGTCAGGCTACGTGACAACGCACGGGTCTGTGCCAGCGTACGGGCCAGGATTAGGCTATGGCTTAGTCTAAGGTGTACGGCTGGTGGTGGGTTTCCTTTCCGGGCTAGGGTTAGGGTTAGGGAACGGCAAGACTTAGGGAACAGTTGAGGGTACGGAAACGTGGGAGGGTCAGGGTATGTGGTGACGCAGGGGTCAGTGCCAGCGTACAGCCAGGTGTAGGCAATGGCGTAGGGTAAGGTGTAGGGCTGGTGGTGGGTTTCCTTTCCGGGCTAGGGTTAGGGTCAGGGAACGGCAAGGCTTAGCGAACAGGTGAGTGTACGGAAACATGGAAGGGTCAGGCTACGTGCTGACGCACGGCTCAGTGCCATCGTACGGGCCAGGAGTAGGGTACGGCACAGGGTAAGGTGTAGGGCTGGTGGTGGGTTTCCGTTCCGGGCTAGGGTTAGGGTTAGGGTACGGCAAGGCTTAGCGCACAGGTGAGGGTACGGAAACGTGGGAGGGTCAGGCTATGTGCTGACGCACGGGTCAGTGCCAGCGTACGGGCCAGGAGTATGGTAAGGCGTAGTGTAAGGTGTACGGCTGGTGCTGGGTTTCCGTTCCGGGCTAGGGTCAGGGTTAGGGAACGGCATGGCTTAGGGCACAAGTGAGGGTACAGAAACGTGGGAGGGTCAGGCTAAATGCTGACGCACGAGTCAGTGCCAGCGTACGGGCCAGGAGTAGGGTACGGCTTAGGGTAAGGTGTAGGGCTGGTGGTGGGTTTCCGTTCCGGGCTAGGGTTAGGGTTAGGGAACGGCAAGGCTTAGGGCACAGGTGAGAGTACGGGAACGTGGGAGGGTCAGGCTACATGCTGAGGCATGGGTCTGTGCCATCGTCTGGGCCAGGAGTAAGGTACGGCGTAGGGTAAGGTGTAGGGCTGGTGGTGGGTTTCCCTTCCTGGCTAGTGTTAGGGTTAGGGAACGGCAAGGCTTAGGGAACAGGTGAGGGTACGGAAACGTGGGAGGGTCAGGCTACATGCTGAGGCATGGGTCAGTGAGAGCGTCCGGGCCAGGAGTAAGGTACGGCGTAGGGTAAGGTGTAGGGCTGGTGGTGGGTTTCCCTTCCTGGTTAGTGTTAGGGTTAGGGAACGGCAAGGCTTAGGGCACATGTGAGGGTACGGAAACGTGGGAGAGGCAGGCTACGTACTGACGCACGGGTCAGTGCCGCGTACTGGCCAGGAGTAGGGTATGGCGTAGGGTAAGGTGTAGGGCTGGTGGTGGGTTTCCGTTCCGGGCTAGGATTAGGGTTAGGGAACGGAAGACTTTGGGCACAGGTGACGTTACGGAAACGTGGGAGGGTCATGCTACGTGCTGACGCATGGGTCCGTGCCAGCGTACGGGCCAGGTGCAGGCTACGGCGTAGGGTAAGGCGTATGCCCGGTGGTTGGTTTCCGTTCCGGGCTAGGGTTAGGGTTAGGGAACGGCAAGGCTTAGGGAACAGGTGAGGGTACGGAAACGTGGGAGGGTCAGCCTACGTACTGACGCACGGGTCACTGCCAGCGTACGGGCCAGGATTAGGGTACGGAGTAGGGTAAGGTGTAGGGCTGGTGGTGTGTTTCCGTTCCGGGCTAGGGTTAGTGTTAGAGAACGACAAGCCTTAGGGCACAGGTGAGGGTACGGAAACGTGGGAGGGTCAGGCTATTTGCTGACGCATTGGTCAGTGCCAGCATACAGGCCAGGAGTAGGCAACGGCGTGGGGTAAGGAGTAGGGCTGGTAGTGGGTTTCCTTTTCGGGCTAGGGTTAGGGTTAGGGAATGGCAAGGCTTAGGGCACAGGTGAGGGTAGTGAAACGTGGGAGAGGCAGGCTACGTGGTGACGCACGGGTCAGTGCCAGCATACAGGCCAGGAGTAGGCAACGGCTTAGGTTAAGGGGTAGGGCTGGTGGTGGGTTTCCGTTCTGGGCTATGGTTAGGGTTAGGGTATGGCAAGGCTTAGGGCACAGGTGAGGGTAGGGAAAAATGGGACGGTCAGCCTACGTGATGACGAACATGTCAGTGCCAGCGTACGGGCCAGGATTAATCTTCGACGTAGGGTAAGGTGTAGGGCTGGTGGTGGGTTTCCGTTCTGGGCTAGGGTTAGGGTTAGGGAACGGCAAGGCTTAGGGCACATGTGAGGGTACGGAAACTTTGGAGTGGCAGGCTACATGCTGACGCATGGGTCAGTGCCAGCGTACGGGCCAGGAGTAGGGTACGGCGTAGGGTAAGGTGTAGGGCTGGTGGTGGGTTTCCGTTCTGGGCTAGGGTTAGGGTTAGGGAATGGCAAGGCTTAGGGCACAGTTGAGGGTACGGAAACATGGGAGGTTCAGGATACATGCTGACGCACGGGTCAGTGCCGGCGTACGGGCCAGGAGTAGGGTACGGCGTTGGGTAACGTTTAGGGCTGGTGGTGAGTTTCCGATCCGGGCTAGGGTTAGGGTTAGGGAATGGCAAGGCTTAGAGCACAGGTGAGGGTACGGAAACGTGGGAGAGGGAAGCTACGTGCTGATGCATGGGTCAGTTCCAGTGTACGGGCCAGTTGTACGCAACGGCGTAGGGCGAGGTGTAGGGCTGGTGGTGGGTTTCTTTTCAAGGCTAGGATTAGGGTTAGGGAACGGCAAGGCTTAGGGCACAGGTGAGGGTACGGAAACGTGGGAGGGTCAGGCTACGTGACAACGCACGGGTCTGTGCCAGCGTACGGGCCAGGATTAGGCTACGGCTTAGTCTAAGGTGTACGGCTGGTTGTGGGTTTCCTTTCAGGGCTAGGGTTAGGGTTAGGGAACGGCAAGGCTTACGGCACAGGTGAGGGTACGAAAACGTGGGCGGGTCAGGCTACATGCTGACGCACGGGTCAGTGCCAGCGTACGGGCCAGGAGTAGGGTACGGCGTAGGGTAAGGTGTAGGGCTGGTGGTGGTTTTCCGTTCCGGGCTAGGGTTAGGGTTAGGGAACGGCAAGTCTTAGGGCACAGGTGAGAGTACGGAAACGTGGGAGAGGCTGGCTACGTGCTGCCGCACGGGTCAGTGCCAGCGTACGGGCCAGGAGTAGGGTACGGCACAGGGTAAGGTGTAGGGCTGGTGGTGGGTTTCCGTTCCGGGCTAGGGTTAGGGTTAGGGTACGGCAAGGCTTAGCGCACAGGTGAGGGTACGGAAACGTGGGAGGGTCAGGCTATGTGCTGACGCACGGGTCAGTGCCAGCGTACGGGCCAGGAGTATGGTAAGGCGTAGTGTAAGGTGTACGGCTGGTGCTGGGTTTCCGTTCCGGGCTAGGGTCTGGGTTAGGGAACGGCATGGCTTAGGGCACAAGTGAGGGTACAGAAACGTGGGAGGGTCAGGCTAAATGCTGACGCACGAGTCAGTGCCAGCGTACGGGCCAGGAGTAGGGTACGGCTTAGGGTAAGGTGTAGGGCTGGTGGTGGGTTTCCGTTCCGGGCTAGGGTTAGGGTTAGGGAACGGCAAGGCTTAGGGCACAGGTGAGAGTACGGGAACGTGGGAGGGTCAGGCTACATGCTGAGGCATGGGTCTGTGCCATCGTCTGGGCCAGGAGTAAGGTACGGCGTAGGGTAAGGTGTAGGGCTGGTGGTGGGTTTCCCTTCCTGGCTAGTGTTAGGGTTAGGGAACGGCAAGGCTTAGGGAACAGGTGAGGGTACGGAAACGTGGGAGGGTCAGGCTACATGCTGAGGCATGGGTCAGTGAGAGCGTCCGGGCCAGGAGTAAGGTACGGCGTAGGGTAAGGTGTAGGGCTGGTGGTGGGTTTCCCTTCCTGGTTAGTGTTAGGGTTAGGGTACGGCAAGGCTTAGGGCACATGTGAGGGTACGGAAACGTGGGAGAGGCAGGCTACGTACTGACGCACGGGTCAGTGCCGCGTACTGGCCAGGAGTAGGGTATGGCGTAGGGTAAGGTGTAGGGCTGGTGTTGGGTTTCCGTTCCGGGCTAGGATTAGGGTTAGGGAACGGAAGACTTTGGGCACAGGTGACGTTACGGAAACGTGGGAGGGTCATGCTACGTGCTGACGCATGGGTCCGTGCCAGCGTACGGGCCAGGTGCAGGCTACGGCGTAGGGTAAGGCGTATGCCCGGTGGTTGGTTTCCGTTCCGGGCTAGGGTTAGGGTTAGGGAACGGCAAGGCTTAGGGAACAGGTGAGGGTACGGAAACGTGGGAGGGTCAGCCTACGTACTGACGCACGGGTCACTGCCAGCGTACGGGCCAGGATTAGGGTACGGAGTAGGGTAAGGTGTAGGGCTGGTGGTGTGTTTCCGTTCCGGGCTAGGGTTAGTGTTAGAGAACGACAAGCCTTAGGGCACAGGTGAGGGTATGGAAACGTGGGAGGGTCAGGCTATTTGCTGACGCATTGGTCAGTGCCAGCATACAGGCCAGGAGTAGGCAACGGCGTGGGGTAAGGAGTAGGGCTGGTAGTGGGTTTCCTTTTCGGGCTAGGGTTAGGGTTAGGGAATGGCAAGGCTTAGGGCACAGGTGAGGGTAGTGAAACGTGGGAGAGGCAGGCTACGTGGTGACGCACGGGTCAGTGCCAGCATACAGGCCAGGAGTAGGCAACGGCTTAGGTTAAGGGGTAGGGCTGGTGGTGGGTTTCCGTTCTGGGCTATGGTTAGGGTTAGGGTATGGCAAGGCTTAGGGCACAGGTGAGGGTAGGGAAAAATGGGACGGTCAGCCTACGTGATGACGAACATGTCAGTGCCAGCGTACGGGCCAGGATTAATCTTCGACGTAGGGTAAGGTGTAGGGCTGGTGGTGGGTTTCCGTTCTGGGCTAGGGTTAGGGTTAGGGAACGGCAAGGCTTAGGGCACATGTGAGGGTACGGAAACTTTGGAGTGGCAGGCTACATGCTGACGCATGGGTCAGTGCCAGCGTACGGGCCAGGAGTAGGGTACGGCGTAGGGTAAGGTGTAGGGCTGGTGGTGGGTTTCCGTTCTGGGCTAGGGTTAGGGTTAGGGAATGGCAAGGCTTAGGGCACAGTTGAGGGTACGGAAACATGGGAGGTTCAGGATACATGCTGACGCACGGGTCAGTGCCGGCGTACGGGCCAGGAGTAGGGTACGGCGTTGGGTAACGTTTAGGGCTGGTGGTGAGTTTCCGATCCGGGCTAGGGTTAGGGTTAGGGAATGGCAAGGCTTAGAGCACAGGTGAGGGTACGGAAACGTGGGAGAGGGAAGCTACGTGCTGATGCATGGGTCAGTTCCAGTGTACGGGCCAGTTGTACGCAACGGCGTAGGGCGAGGTGTAGGGCTGGTGGTGGGTTTCTTTTCAAGGCTAGGATTAGGGTTAGGGAACGGCAAGGCTTAGGGCACAGGTGAGGGTACGGAAACGTGGGAGGGTCAGGCTACGTGACAACGCACGGGTCTGTGCCAGCGTACGGGCCAGGATTAGGCTACGGCTTAGTCTAAGGTGTACGGCTGGTTGTGGGTTTCCTTTCAGGGCTAGGGTTAGGGTTAGGGAACGGCAAGGCTTACGGCACAGGTGAGGGTACGGAAACGTGGGCGGGTCAGGCTACATGCTGACGCACGGGTCAGTGCCAGCGTACGGGCCAGGAGTAGGGTACGGCGTAGGGTAAGGTGTAGGGCTGGTGGTGGTTTTCCGTTCCGGGCTAGGGTTAGGGTTAGGGAACGGCAAGTCTTAGGGCACAGGTGAGAGTACGGAAACGTGGGAGAGGCTGGCTACGTGCTGCCGCACGGGTCAGTGCCAGCGTATGGGCCAGGAGCAGGGTACGGTGTAGGGTAAGGTGGAGGGCTGGTGGTGGGTTTCCGTTCCGGTCTAGGGTTAGGTTTAGGTAACGGCAAGGCTTAGGGCATAGTTGAGGGTACGGAAACGTGGGAGGGTCAGGCTACAGGCTGACGCACGGGTCAGTGCCAGCGTACCGGCCAGGAGAAGGGTACAGCGTAGGTTAAGGTGTAGGGATGCTGGTGAGTTTCCGTTCCGGGCTAGGGTTAGGGTTAGGGAATGGCAAGGCTTAGGGCACCGGTGAGGGTACGGAAACGTTGGAGAGACAGGCTACGTGCTGCCGCACGGGTCAGTGCCAGCGTATGGGCCAGGAGCAGGGTACGGTGTAGGGTAAGGTGTAGGGCTAGTGGTGGGTTCCTGTTCCGGGCTAGGGTTAGGGTTAGGGAACGGCAAGGCTTAGGGCACAGGTGAGGTTATGGAAACGTGGGAGGGTCAGGGTACGTGGTGACGCACGTGTCAGTGCCAGCATACGGGCCAGGAGTAGGCTACGGCGTAGGGGAAAGTGTAGGGCTGGTGGTGGGTTTCCGTTCCGGGCTAGGGTTAGGGTTACGGAACGGCAAGGCTTAGGGCACAGGTGATGGAACGGCAACGTGCGATAGGCAGGCTACGTGCTGACGCACGGGTCAGTGCCAGCGTACGGGCCAGGAGTAGGCTACGGCATAGGGTAAGGTGTAGGGCTGGTGGTGGGTTTCTGTCCCGGGCTGCGGTTAGGGTTAGGGAACGGCAAGGCTTATGGCACAGGTGAGCGTTCGGAAACGTGGGAGGGGCAGGCTACGTGCTGATACACGGGTCAGTGCCTGCGTACGGGCCAGGAGTAGGGTACAGCGTAGGGTATGGTGCAGAGCTGTTGGTGTGTTTCCGTTCCGGGCTAGGGCTAGGTGTAGGGAACGGCAAGGCTTAGGATACATTGGAGGGTATGGATACGTGGGAGTGTAATGCTACGTGCTGACGCATGGGTCAGTGCCAGCGTACGGGCCAGGTGTAGGCTACGGCGTAGGATAAGGTATAGGGTCGGTTGTGGGTTTCCGCTCCGGGGTAGGGTTAGGGTTAGGAAACGGAAAGGCTTAGGGCACAGGTGAGGGTACGGAAACGTGGGATGGTCACGCTACGTGACAACGCACGGGTCAGTGCCAGCGTACGGGCCAGGATTAGGCTACGGCTTAGGGTAAGGTGTAGGGCTGGTTGTGGCTTTCTGTTCCGGGCTAGGGTTAGGGTTAGGGAACGGCAAGGCTTAGGGCACAGGTGATGGTACGGAAACGTGGGAGGGTCAGGATACATGCTTACGCACGGGCCAGTGCCAGCGTAAGGGCCAGGAGTAGGCTACGGCGTCGGGTAAGGTGTAGGGCTGGTGGTGGGTTTCCGTTCCGGGCTAGGGTTAGGGTTAGGGTACGGCAAGGCTTAGCGCACAGGTGAGGGTACGGAAACGTGGGAGGGTCAGGCTATGTGCTGATGCACGGGTCAGTGCCAGCGTACGGGCCAGGAATAGGTTACGGCGTAGGGTAAGGTGTAGGGCTGTTGGTGGGTTTCCGTTCCGGACTAGGGTTAGGGTTAGGGAACGGCAAGGCTTAGGGAACAGTTGAGGGTACGGAAACGTGGGAGGGTCAGGGTATGTGGTGACGCAGGGGTCAGTGCCAGCGTACAGGCCAGGTGTAGGCAATGGCGTAGGGTAAGGTGTAGGGCTGGTGGTGGGTTTCCTTTCCGGGCTAGGGTTAGGGTCAGGGAACGGCAAGGCTTAGCGAACAGGTGAGTGTACGGAAACATGGAAGGGTCAGGCTACGTGCTGACGCACGGCTCAGTGCCATCGTACGGGCCAGGAGTATGGTAAGGCGTAGTGTAAGGTGTACGGCTGGTGCTGGGTTTCCGTTCCGGGCTAGGGTCAGGGTTAGGGAACGGCATGGCTTAGGGCACAAGTGAGGGTACAGAAACGTGGGAGAGGGAAGCTACGTGCTGATGCACGGGTCAGTTCCAGTGTACGGGCCAGTTGTACGCAACGGCGTAGGGCGAGGTGTAGGGCTGGTGGTGGGTTTCTTTTCAAGGCTAGGATTAGGGTTAGGGAACGGCAAGGCTTAGGGCACAGGTGAGGGTACGGAAACGTGGGAGGGTCAGGCTACGTGACAACGCACGGGTCTGTGCCAGCGTACGGGCCAGGTTTAGGCTACGGCTTAGTCTAAGGTGTACGGCTGGTTTTGGGTTTCCTTTCAGGGCTAGGGTTAGGGTTAGGGAATGGCAAGGCTTACGACACAGGTGAGGGTACGGAAACGTGGGCGGGTCAGGCTACATGCTGACGCACGGGTCAGTGCCAGCGTACGGCCAGGAGTAGGGTACGGCGTTGGGTAAGGTGTAGGGCTGGTGCTGGGTTTCTATTCCGGGCTAGCGTTAGGGTTAGGGAACGGAAAGGAATAGGGCACAGGTGAGGGTACGGAAACCTGGGAAGGTCAGGCTACGTGCCAACGCACGGATCCGTGCCAGCGTACGGGCCAGGAGTAGGGTACGGCGTAGTGTAAGGTGTAGGGCTGGTGGTCGTTTTCCATTCGGGGCTAGGGTTAGGGTTATGGAATGGCAAGGCTTAGGACACAGGTGAGGATATGGAAACGTCGTAGGGTCAGGCTATGTGCTGACGCACGGTTTAGTGCCAGCGTACAGGCCAGGAGTAGGCAACGGCGTAGGGTAAGGTTTAGGGCTTGTGGTGGGTTTCCTTTCTGGGCTAGGGTTAGGGTTAGGGAACGGCAAGGCTTAGGGCACATGTGAGGGTACGGAAACTTTGGAGTGGCAGGCTACGTGCTGACGCACGGGTCAGTGCCAGCGTACGGGCCAGGAATAGGGTACGGCGTAGGGTAAGGAGTAGGGCTGGTGGTGGGTTTCCGTTCCAGGCTAGGATTAGCGTTAGGGTACGGCAAGTTTTAGGGCACAGGTGAGGGTACGGAAACGTGTGAGAGGCAGGCTACGTGCTGACGCATGGTTCCGTGCCAGCGTATGGGTCAGGATTTGGCTACGGCATAGGGTAAGGTGTAGGGGTGGTGTTGGGTTTCTGTTCCGGGCTAGGGTTAGGTTTAGGGAATGACAAGGCTTAGGGCACAGGTGAGGGTATGGAAACGTGGGAGGGGCAGGCTATGTGCTGACGCACGTGTCAGTGCCAGCGTACGGGCCAGGAGTAGGGTACGGCGTAGGGTAATGTGTAGGGCTGGTGGTGGTTTTCCGTTCTGGGCTATGGTTAGGGTTAGGGAACGGCAAGTCTTAGGGCACAGGTGATGGTACGGAAACGTGGGAGAGGCAGGCTACGTGATGCCGCACGGGTCAGTGCCAGCGTATGGGCCAGGAGCAGGGTATGGCGTAGGGTAAGGTGTAGGGCTGGTGCTGGGTTTCTATTCCGGGCTAGCGTTAGGGTTAGGGAACGGAAAGGAATAGGGCACAGGTGAGGGTACGGAAACCTGGGAAGGTTAGGCTACGTGCCAACGCACGGATCCGTGCCAGCATACGGGCCAGGAGTAGGGTACGGCGTAGTGTAAGGTGTAGGGCTGGTGGTCGTTTTCCATTCGGGGCTAGGGTTAGGGTTATGGAATGGCAAGGACACAGGTGAGGATATGGAAACGTCGTAGGTTCAGGCTATGTGCTGACGCACGGTTTAGTGCCAGCGTACAGGCCAGGAGTAGGCAACGGCGTAGGGTAAGGTTTAGGGCTTGTGGTGGGTTTCCTTTCTGGGGTAGGGTTAGAGTTAGGGAACGGCAAGGCTTAGGGAACAGGTGAGGATACGGAAACGTGGGAGGGTCAGGCTACTTGCTGAGGCATGGGTCAGTGCCAGCGTCCGGGCCAGGAGTAAGGTACAGCGTAGGGTAAGGTGTAGGGCTGGTGGTGGGTTTCTGTTCGGGGCTAGTGTTAGGGTTAGGGAACGGCAAGGCTTAGGGTACAGGTGAGGGTACGGAAACGTGGGAGAGGCAGGCTACGTGCTGACGTATGGTTCCGTGCCAGCGTACGGTTCAGGAGTAGGCATAGGGTAAGGTGTAGGGGTGGTGGTGGGTTTCCGTTCCGGGCTAGGGTTAGGGTTAGGGAATGACATGGCTTAGGGCACAGTTGTGGGTACGGAAACGTGGGAGGGGCAGGCTACGTGCTGACGCACGGGTCAGTGCCAGCGTACGGGCCAAGTGTAGGGTACGGCGTAGGGTAAGGTGTAGGGCTGGTGGTGGTTTTCCGTTTCAGGCTAGGGTTAGGGTTAGGGAACGGCAAGGCTTAGGGCAGAGGTGAGGCTACGGAAACGTGGGAGAGGTGGGCTACGTGTTTACACACGGGTTACTGCCAGTGTACGGGCCAGGAGTAGGGTACGGCGTAGGGTAAGGTGTAGGGTTGGTGGTGGGTTTCCATTCCGGGCTAGGGTTAGGGTTAGCGAACGGCAAGGCTTAGGGCACAGGTGAGGTTACGGAAACGTGGGAGAGGCAGGCTACGTGCTGACGCACGGGTCAGTGCCAGCGTACATGCCAGGAGTAGGGTACTACGAAAGGTAAGGTGTAGGGCTGGTGGTGGGTTTCCGTTCCGGGCTAGGGTTAGGGTTAGGGAATGGCAAGGCTTAGGGCACAGGTGAGGGTACGGAAACGTGGGAGAGGCAGGCGACATGCTGACGCACGGGTCAGTGCCAGCGTACGGGCCAGAAGTAGTGTACGGCGTCGGGTAACGTTTAGGGCTGGTGGTGGGTTTCTGATCCTGGCTAGGGTTAGGGTTAGGGAATGGCAAGGCTTAGGGCACAAGTGAGGGTACGGAAACGTGGAAGAGTCAGGCTACGTGACAACGCACGGGTCTGTGCCAGCGTACTGGTCAGGATTAGGCTACGGCTTAGGGCAAGGTGTACGGCTGGTGGTGGGTTTCCTTTCCGGGCTAAGGTTAGGGTTAGGGAACCGAAATGCTTAGGGCACAGGTGAGGGTACAGAAACGTGGGAGAGGGAGGCTACGTGCTGACGCACGGGTCAGGTTCACGGTACGGGCCAGTTGTACGCAATGGTGTATGGCAAGGTGTAAGGCTGGTGGTGGGTTTCCTTTCCGGGCTAGGGTTAGGGTTAGGGAATGGCAAGGCTTAGGTCACAGGTGAGGGTACGGAAACGTGGGCGGGTCAGGCTACATGCTGACGCACGGGTCATTGCCAGCGTACGGGCCAGGAGTAGGGTATGGCGTAGGGTAAGGTGTAGGGCTGGTGGTGGTTTTCCGTTCCGGGCTAGGGTTAGGGTTAGGGAACGGCAAGTCTTAGGGCACAGGTGATGGTACGGAAACGTGGGAGAGGCAGGCTACGTGGTGCCGCACGGGTCAGTGCCAGCGTATGGGCCAGGAGAAGGGTACGGTGTAGGGTAAGGTGGAGGGCTGTTGGTGGGTTTCCGTTCCGGGCTAGGGTCATGTTTAGGTAACGGCAAGGCTTAGGGCACAGTTGATGGTACGGAAACGTGGGAGGGTCAGGCTACATGCTGACGCACGGGTCAGTGCCAGCGTACCGGCCAGGAGAAGGGTACAGCGTAGGTTAATGTGTAGGGATGGTGGTGAGTTTCCGTTCCGGGCTAGGGTTAGGGTTAGGGAACGGCAAGGCTTAGGGCACAGGTGAGGGTACGGAAACGTGGGAGAGGCAGGCTACGTGCTGACGCACGGGTCAGTGCCAGCATACGGGCCAGGATTAGGCAACGGCGTACGGTAAGGTGTAGGGCTGGTGGTAGGTTTCCGTTCCGGGCTAGGGTTAGGGTTAGGGAACGGCAAGGCTTAGGGCACAGGTGATGGTACGGAAACGTGGGAGGGTCAGGCTACGTGCTGATGCACGGGTCAGTGCCAGTGTACGGGCCAGAAGTAGGGTACGGTGTAGGGTAAGTTGTAAGGCTCGTGGTGGGTTTCCGTTCCGGACTAGGGTTAGGGTTAGGGAACGGCAAGGCTTAGGGCACAGGTGAGGGTACGGAAACGTGGGAGAGGCAGGCTACGTGGTGACGCACGGGTCAGTGCCAGCATACAGGCCAGGAGTTGGCAACGCCTTAGGTTAAGGTGTAGGGCTGGTGGTGGATTTCCTTTCCGGGCTAGGGTAAGGGTTAAGGAACGGCAAGGTTTAGGGCACATGTGAGGGTACGGAAACGTGGGAGAGTCAGGCTATGTGCTGACGCACGGGTCAGTGTCAGCGTACGGGCCTGGAATAGGGTACGGCGTATGGTAAGGTGTAGGGCTGATGGTGGTTTTCCGTTCCGGGCTAGGGTTAGTAGGGAACGGCAAGGTTTAGGGCACAGGTGAGGGTACGGAAACGTGGGAGGGTCAGGCTACATGCTGACGCATTCGTCAGTGCCAGTGTACGGGCCAGTAGTAGGCCAAGTCGTAGGGTAAGGTGTAGGGCTGGTGCTGGGTTTCCGTTCCAGGCTAGGGTTAGGGTTAGGGAACGGCAAGGCTTAGGGAACAGGTGACGGTACGGAATCGTGGGAGGGTCAGGCTATTTGCTGACGCATTGGTCAGTGCCAGCATACAGGCCAGGAGTAGGCAACGGCGTGGGGTAAGGAGTAGGGCTGGTAGTGGGTTTCCTTTTCGGGCTAGGGTTAGGGTTAGGTAATGGCAAGGCTTAGGGCACAGGTGAGGGTAGTGAAACGTGGGAGAGGCAGGCTACGTGGTGACGCACGGGTCAGTGCCAGCATACAGGCCAGGAGTAGGCAACGGCTTAGGTTAAGGGGTAGGGCTGGTGGTGGGTTTCCGTTCTGGGCTATGGTTAGGGTTAGGGTATGGCAAGGCTTAGGGCACAGGTGAGGGTAGGGAAAAATCGGACGGTCAGCCTACGTGATGACGAACATGTCAGTGCCAGCGTACGGGCCAGGAGTATTCTTCGACGTAGGGTAAGGTGTAGGGCTGGTGGTGGGTTTCCGTTCTGGGCTAGGGTTAGGGTTAGGGAACGGCAAGGCTTAGGGCACATGTGAGGGTACGGAAACTTTGGAGTGGCAGGCTACGTGCTGACGCACGGGTCAGTGCCAGCGTACGGGCCAAGAATAGGGTACGGCGTAGGGTAAGGTGTAGGCCTGGTGGTGGGTTTCCGCTCCGGGCTAGGGTTAGGGTTAGGGAACGTCAAGGCTTAGGGAACAGTTGAGGGTACGGAAACGTGGGAGTGTCAGGCTACGTGCTGACGCACGGGTCAGTGCCAGCATACGGGCCAGGAGTAGGCTACGGCGTAGGGTAAGGTGTAGGTTGGTGGTGGGTTTCCGTTCTGGGCTAGGGTTAGGGTTAGGGAACAGTAAGGCTTAGGGAACAGGTGAGGGTACGGAAACGTGGGAGGGTCAGGCTACGTTCTGACGCACAGGTCAGTGCCAGCGTACGGGCTAGGAGTAGGCTACGGCGTAGGGTAAGGTATAGGGCTGTTGGTGGGTTTCTGTTCCCGGGGACGGTTATGCTTAGGGAACGGCAAGGCTTAGGGCACAGGTGAGGGTACAGAAACGTGGGAGGGTCAGCCTACGTGATGACGAACAATTTAGTGCCAGCGTACGGGCTAGGAGTAGGCTTCAACGTAGGGTAAGGTGTAGGGCTGGTGGTGGGTTTCCGTTCTGGGCTAGGGTTAGGGTTAGGGAACGGCAAGGCTTAGGGCACATGTGAGGGTACGGAAACTTTGGAGTGGCAGGCTACATGCTGACGCATGGGTCAGTGCCAGCGTACGGGCCAGGAGTAGGCTACGGCGTAGGGTAAGGTGTAGGGCTGGTGGTGGGTTTCCGTTCGGGGCTAGGGTTAGGGTTAGGGAATGGCAAGGCTTAGGGCACAGTTGAGGGTACGGAAACATGGGAGGTTCAGGATACATGCTGACGCACGGGTCAGTGCCAGCGTACGGGCCAGGAGTAGGGTACGGCGTTGGGTAACGTTTAGGGCTGGTGGTGAGTTTCCGATCCGGGCTAGGGTTAGGGTTAGGGAATGGCAAGGCTTAGGGCACAGGTGAGGGTACGGAAACGTGGGAGAGGGAAGCTATGTGCTGATGCACGGGTCAGTTCCAGTGTACGGGCCAGTTGTACGCAACGGCGTAGGGCGAGGTGTAGGGCTGGTGGTGGGTTTCTTTTCAAGGCTAGGATTAGGGTTAGGGAACGGCAAGGCTTAGGGCACAGGTGAGGGTACGGAAACGTGGGAGGGTCAGGCTACGTGACAACGCACAGGTCTGTGCCAGCGTACGGGCCAGGTTTAGGCTACGGCTTAGTCTAAGGTGTACGGCTGGTTTTGGGTTTCCTTTCAGGGCTAGGGTTAGGGTTAGGGAACGGCAAGGCTTACGGCACAGGTGAGGGTACGGAAACGTGGGAGGGTCAGACTACGTGCTGACGCACGGGTCAGTGCTAGTGTATGGGCCAGGAGTAGGGTACGGCGTAGGGTAAGGTGTAGGGCTGGTGGTGGTTTTCCATTCCGGGCTAGGGTTAGGGTTAGGGAACGGCAAGGCTTAGGGCACAGGTGAGGGTACGGAAACGTGGGAGGGGCATGCTACGTGGTGACGCACGGGTCAGTGCCAGCATACAGGCCAGGAGATGGCAACGGCTTAGGTTAAGGTATAGGGCTTGTGGTGGATTTCCGTTCCGGGCTAGGGTTAGGGTTAGGGAACGGCAAGGTTTAGGGCACATGTGAGGGTACGGAAACGTGGTAGAGGCAGGCTATGTGCTGACTCAGGGGTCAGTGTCAGCGTACGGGCCTGGAGTAGGGTACGGCGTACGGTAAGGTGTAGGGGTAATGGTGGTTTTCTGTTCCGGGCTAGGGTTAGTAGGGAAAGGCAAGGCTTAGGGCACAGGTGAGGGTACGGAAACGTGGGAGGGTCAGGCTACATGCTGACGCATGGGTCAGTGCCAGTGTACGGGCCAGTAGTAGCCCAGGGCATAGGGTAATGTGTAGGGCTGGTGGTGGGTTTCCGTTCCGTGCTAGGGTTAGGGTTAGGGAATGGCAAGGCCTACGGAACAGGTGAGGGTACGGAAACGTGGGAGGGTCTGCCTACGTGCTGACGCACGGGTCACTGCCAGCGTACGGGCCAGGATTAGGGTACGGCGTAGGGTAAGGTGTAGGGCTGGTGGTGGGTTTCCATTCCGGGCTAGGGTGAGGGTTAGGGAACGGCAAGTTTTAGGGCATAGGTGAGGGTACGGAAACGTGGGCGGGTCAGGCTACATGCTGACCCACGGGTCAGTGCCAGCGTAAGGGCCAGAAGTAGGGTACGGCGTCGGGTAACGTTTAGGGCTGGTGGTGTGTTTCCGATCCGGGCTTGGGTTAGTGTTAGAGAACGACAAGCCTTTGGGCACAGGTGAGGGTACGGAAACGTGGGAGGTTCAGGCTATTTGCTGACGCATGGGTCAGTGCCAGCATACAGGCCAGGAGTAGGCAACGGCGTTGGGTAACGTGTAGGGCTGGTGGTGGGTTTCCTTTTTGGGCTAGGATTAGGGTTAGGGAACAGTAAGGCTTAGGGAACAGGTGAGGGTACTGAAACGTGGGAGGGTCAGGCTACGTTCTGACGCACGGGTCAGTGCCAGCGTACGGGTTATGATTAGGCTACAGCGTAGGGTAAGGTGTAGGGCTGTTGGTGGGTTTCTGTTCCCGGGTACGGTTATGCTTAGGGAACGGCAAGGCTTAGGGCACAGGTGAGGGTACGGAAACGTGGGAGGGTCAGCCTACGTGATGACGAACAAGTCAGTGCCAGCGTACGGGCCAGGAGTAGGCTTCAACGTAGGGTAAGGTGTAGGGCTGGTGGTGGGTTTCCTTTCTGGGCTAGGGTTAGGGTTAGGGAACGGCAAGGCTTAGGGCACATGTGAGGGTACGGAAACTTTGGAGTGGCAGGCTACGTGCTGACGCACGGGTCAGTGCCAGCGTACGGGCCAGGAATAGGGTACGGCGTAGGTTAAGGAGTAGGGCTGGTGGTGGGTTTCCGTTCCGGGCTAGGATTAGCGTTAGAGTACGGCAAGTTTTAGGGCACAGGTGAGGGTACGGAAACGTGTGAGAGGCAGGCTACGTGCTGACGCATGGTTCCGTGCCAGCGTATGGGTCAGGATTAGGCTACGGCATAGGGTAAGGTGTAGGGGTGGTGTTGGGTTTCTGTTCCGGGCTAGGGTTAGGTTTAGGGAATGACAAGGCTTAGGGCACAGGTGAGGGTATGGAAACGTGGGAGGGGCAGGCTATGTGCTGACGCACGTGTCAGTGCCAGCGTACGGGCCAGGAGTAGGGTACGGCGTAGGGTAATGTGTAGGGCTGGTGGTGGTTTTCCGTTCCGGGCTAGGGTTAGGATTAGGGAACGGCAAGTCTTAGGGCACAGGTGACGGTACGGAAACGTGGGAGAGGCAGGCTACGTGATGCCGCACGGGTCAGTGCCAGCGTATGGGCCAGGAGCAGGGTACGGCGTAGGGTAAGGTGTAGGGCTGGTGCTGGGTTTCTGTTCCGGGCTAGGGTTAGGCTTAGGGAACGGCAAGGCTTAGGGCACAGGTGAGCGTATGGAAACGTGGGAGTGGCAGGCTACTTGGTGACGCACGGGTCAGTGCCAGCGTACGGCCAGGAGTAGGGTACGGCGTTGGGTAAGGTGTAGGGCTGGTGCTGGGTTTCTATTCCGGGCTAGCGTTAGGGTTAGGGAACGGAAAGGAATAGGGCACAGGTGAGGGTACGGAAACCTGGGAAGGTCAGGCTACGTGCCAACGCACGGATCCGTGCCAGCGTACGGGCCAGGAGTAGGGTACGGCGTAGTGTAAGGTGTAGGGCTGGTGGTCGTTTTCCATTCGGGGCTAGGGTTAGGGTTATGGAATGGCAAGGCTTAGGACACAGGTGAGGATATGGAAACGTCGTAGGGTCAGGCTATGTGCTGACGCACGGTTTAGTGCCAGCGTACAGGCCAGGAGTAGGCAACGGCGTAGGGTAAGGTTTAGGGCTTGTGGTGGGTTTCCTTTCTGGGCTAGGGTTAGGGTTAGGGAACGGCAAGGCTTAGGGCACATGTGAGGGTATGGAAACTTTGGAGTGGCAGGCTACGTGCTGACGCACGGGTCAGTGCCAGCGTACGGGCCAGGAATAGGGTACGGTGTAGGGTAAGGAGTAGGGTTGGTGGTGGGTTTCCGTTCCGGGCTAGGATTAGCGTTAGGGTACGGCAAGTTTTAGGGCACAGGTGAGAGTACGGAAACGTGTGAGAGGCAGGCTACGTGCTGACGCATGGTTCCGTGCCAGCGTATGGGTCAGGATTAGGCTACGGCATAGGGTAAGGTGTAGGGGTGGTGTTGGGTTTCTGTTCCAGGCTAGGGTTAGGTTTAGGGAATGACAAGGCTTAGGGCACAGGTGAGGGTATGGAAACGTGGGAGGGGCAGGCTATGTGCTGACGCACGTGTCAGTGCCAGCGTACGGGCCAGGAGTAGGGTACGGCGTAGGGTAATGTGTAGGGCTGGTGGTGGTTTTCCGTTCCGGGCTATGGTTAGGGTTAGGGAACGGCAAGTCTTAGGGCAGAGGTGAGGCTACGGAAACGTGGGAGAGGCAGGCTACGTGATGCCGCACGGGTCAGTGCCAGCGTATGGGCCAGGAGCAGGGTACGGCGTAGGGTAAGGTGTAGGGCTGGTGCTGGGTTTCTATTCCGGGCTAGCGTTAGGGTTAGGGAACGGAAAGGAATAGGGCACAGGTGAGGTTACGGAAACGTGGGAGAGGCAGGCTACGTGCTGACGCACGGGTCAGTGCCAGCGTACATGCCAGGAGTAGGGTAGTACGAAAGGTAAGGTGTAGGGCTGGTGGTGGGTTTCCGTTCCGGGCTAGGGTTAGGTTTAGGTAACGGTAAGGCTTAGGGAATAGTTGAGGGTACGGAAACGTGGGAGAGGCAGGCTACGTGCTGACGCACGGCTTAGTGCCAGCGTACGTGCGAGGAGTAGGCTACGGCATAGGGTAAGGTGTAGGGCTGGTGGTGGGTTCCCGTTCCGGGCTAGAGTTAGGGTTAGGGAACGGCAAGGCTTAGGGCACAGGCGAGGGTACGGAAACGTGGCAGAGGCAGGCTACGTGCTGACACACGGGTCAGTGGTAGCATACGTGCCAGCAGTACGGTATGGCGTAGGGTATGGTGTAGGGCTGGTGGTGGGTTTCCATTCCGGGCTAGGGTTAGGGGTAGGGAACGGCAAGGCTTAGCGAACAGGTGAGTGCACGGAAACATGGAAGGGTCAGGCTACGTGCTGACGCACGGCTCAGTGCCATCATACGGGCCAGGAGTAGGGTACGGCACAGGGTAAGGTGTAGGGCTGGTGGTGGGTTTCCGTTCCGGGCTAGGGTTAGGGTTAGGGAATGGCAAGGCTTAGTGAACAGGTGAGTGTACGGAAACATGGAAGGGTCAGGCTACGTGCTGACGCACGGCTCAGTGCCATCGTACGGGCCAGGAGTAGGGTACGGCACAGGGTAAGGTGTAGGGCTGGTGGTGGGTTTCCTTTCCGGGCTAGGGTTAGGGTTAGGGAACGGCAAGGCTTAGGGAACAGGTGAGGGTACGGAAACGTGGGAGGGTCAGGCTACAGGCTGACGCACGGGTCATTGCCACCGTACCAGCCAGGAGAAGGGTACAGCGTAGGTTAAGGTGTAGGGATGGTGGTGAGTTTCCGTTAAGGGTTAGGGTTAGGGTTAGGGAATGGCAAGGCTTAGGGCACCGGTGAGGGTACGGAAACGTTGGAGAGGCAGGCTACGTGCTGACGCACGGGTCAGTGCCAGTGTATGGGCCAGAAGTAGGGTACGGCGTAGTTTAAGGTGTAGGGCTGGTGGTGGGTTTCCGTTCCGGGCTAGGGTTAGGGTTAGGGAACGGCAAGTCTTAGGGCACAGGTGAGGGTACGGAAACGTTGGAGGGTCAGGCTACATGCTGGCGCACGGGTTAGTGCCAGCGTACGGGCCAGAAGTTGGGTACGGCGTCGGGTAACGTTTAGGGCTGGTGCTGGGTTTCCGTTCCGGGCTAGGGTTAGGGTTAGAGAACGACAAGCCTTAGGGCACAGGTGAGGGTACGGAAACGTGGGAGGGTCAGGCAATTTGCTGACGAACGGGTCAGTGCCAGCATACAGGCCAGGAGTAGGCAACGGTGTAGGGCAAGGTGTAGGGCTGGTGGTGGGTTTCCTTTCCGGGCTAGGTTTACGTTTAGGGAACGGCAAGTCTTAGGGAACAGGCGAGGGTACGGAGACGTGGGAGAGGCAGGCTACGTGCTGACGCACGGGTTAGTGCCAGCGTACGGGCCAGGTGTCGGGTACGGCGTAGGGTAAGGTGTAGGGCTGGTGGTGGGTTTCCGTTCCGGGCTAGGGTTAGGGGTAGGGAACGACAAGGCTTAGGGTACAGGTGAGGGTACGGAAACGTGGGTGGGTCAGGCTACGTCGGGACACACGGGTCAGTGCCAGCATACGGGCCAGGTGTCGGGTACGGCGTAGGGTAAGGTGTAGGGCTGGTGGTGGGTTTCCGTTCCGGGCTAGGGTTAGGGTTAGGGAACTGCAACGCTTAGGGCACAGGTGAGGGTACGGAAACGTGGGAGAGGCAGGCTATGTGCTGACGCACGGGTCAGTGCCAGCGTACGGGCCAGGAGTAGGTTACGGTGTAGGGTAAGGTGTAGGGCTGGTGGTGGGTTTCCGTTCCGGGCTAGGGTTAGGGTTAGGGAACGGCAAGGCTTAGGGCACAGGTGAGGGTACGGAAACGTGGGAGGTTCAGGCTACGTGCTGACGCATGGCTCAGTGCCATCGTACGGGCCAGGAGTAGGGTACGGCACAGGGTAAGGTGTAGGGCTGTTGCTGGGTTTCCGTTCCGGGCTAGGGTTAGCGTTAGGGTATGGCAAGGCTTAGCACACAGGTGAGTGTACGGAAACGTGGGAGGATCAGGCTATGTGCTGACGTACGGGTCAGTGCCAGCGTACGGGCCAGGAGTAAGGTACGGCGTAGTGTAAGGTGTACGGCTGGTGCTGGGTTTCCGTTCCGGGCTAGGGTCAGGGTTAGGGAACGGCAAGGCTTAGGGCACAAGTGAGGGTACAGAAACGTGGGAGGGTCAGGCTACATGCTGACGCACGAGTCAGTGTCAGCGTACGGGCCAGGAGTAGGGTACGGCTTATGGTAAGGTGTAGGGCTGGTGGTGGGTTTCCGTTCCGGGCTAGGGTTAGGGTTAGGGAACGGCAAGGCTTAGGATACAGGTGAGAGTACGGGAACGTGGGAGGGTCATGCTACATGCTGAGGCATGGGTCAGTGCCAGCGTCCGGGCCAGGAGTAAGGTACGGCGTAGGGTAAGGTGTAGGGCTGGTGGTGGGTTTCCCTTCCTGGCTAGTGTTAGGGTTAGGGAACGGCAAGGCTTAGGGCACATGTGAGGGTACGGAAACGTGGGAGAGGCAGGCTACGTACTGACGCACGGGTCAGTGCCGCGTACTGGGCAGGAGTAGGGTACGGCGTTGGGAAAGGTGTAGGTTGGTGGTGGGTTTCCGTTCCGGTCTTGGGTTAGGGTTAGGGAACAGTAAGGCTTAGGGAACAGGTGAGGGTACGGAAACGTGGGAGGGTCAGGCTACGTTCTGACGCACGGGTCAGTGCCAGCGTACGGGACAGAAGTAGGGTACGGCGTCGGGTAAGGTTTAGGGCTGGTGGTGGGTTTCCGATCTGGGCTAGGGTTAGGGTTAGGGAATGGCAAGGCTTAGGGCACAGGTGATGGTACGGAAACGTGGGAGGGTCAGGCTACGTGACAATGCACGGGTCTGTGCCAGCGTACGGGCCTGGATTAGGCTACGGCTTAGGGTAAGGTGTACGGATGGTGGTGGGTTTCCGTTCCGGGCTATGGTTAGGGTTAGGGAACGGCAAGTCTTAGGGCAGAGGTGAGGCTACGGAAACGTGGGAGAGGCAGGCTACGTGATGCCGCACGGTTCAGTGCCAGCGTAAGGGCCAGGAGCAGGGTACGGCATAGGGTAAGGTGTAGGGCTGGTGCTGGGTTTCTATTCCGGGCTAGCGTTAGGGTTAGGGAACGGAAAGGAATAGGGCACAGGTGAGGGTACGGAAACCTGGGAAGGTCAGGCTACGTGCCAACGCACGGATCCGTGCCAGCGTACGGGCCAGGAGTAGGGTACGGCGTAGTGTAAGGTGTAGGGCTGGTGGTCGTTTTCCATTCGGGGCTAGGGTTAGGGTTATGGAATGGCAAGGACACAGGTGAGGATATGGAAACGTCGTAGGGTCAGGCTATGTGCTGACGCACGGTTTAGTGCCAGCGTACAGGCCAGGAATAGGCAACGGCGTAGGGTAAGGTTTAGGGCTTGTGGTGGGTTTCCTTTGTGGGCTAGGGTTAGAGTTAGGGAACGGCAAGGCTTAGGGAACAGGTGAGGGTACGGAAACGTGGGAGGGTCAGGCTACTTGCTGAGGCATGGGTCAGTGCCAGCGTCCGGGCCAGGAGTAAGGTTCAGCGTAGGGTAAGGTGTAGGGCTGGTGGTGGGTTTCTGTTCGGGGCTAGTGTTAGGGTTAGGGAACGGCAAGGCTTAGGGTACAGGTGAGGGTACGGAAACGTGGGAGAGGCAGGCTACGTGCTGACGTATGGTTCCGTGCCAGCGTACGGTTCAGGAGTAGGCTACGGCATAGGGTAAGGTGTAGGGGTGGTGGTGGGTTTCCGTTCCGGGCTAGGGTTAGGGTTAGGGAATGACATGGCTTAGGGCACAGTTGTGGGTACGGAAACGTGGGAGGGGCAGGCTACGTGCTGACGCACGGGTCAGTGCCAGCGTACGGGCCAAGTGTAGGGTACGGCGTAGGGTAAGGTGTAGGGCTGGTGGTGCTTTTCCGTTTCAGGCTAGGGTTAGGGTTAGGGAACGGCAAGGCTTAGGGCAGAGGTGAGGCTACGGAAACGTGGGAGAGGCGGGCTACGTGTTTACACACGGGTTACTGCCAGTGTACGGGCCAGGAGTAGGGTACGGCGTAGGGTAAGGTGTAGGGTTGGTGGTGGGTTTCTATTCCGGGCTAGGGTTAGGGTTAGCGAACGGCAAGGCTTAGGGCATAGGTGAGGTTACGGAATCGTGGGAGAGGCAGGCTACGTGCTGACGCACGGGTCAGTGCCAGCGTACATGCCAGGAGTAGGGTACTACGAAAGGTAAGGTGTAGGGCTGGTGGTGGGTTTCCGTTCCGGGCTAGGGTTAGGTTTAGGTAACGGTAAGGCTTAGGGCATAGTTGAGGGTACGGAAACGTGGGAGAGGCAGGCTACGTGCTGACGCACGGCTTAGTGCCAGCGTACGGGCGAGGAGTAGGCTACGGCATAGGGTAAGGTGTAGGGCTGGTGGTGGGTTCCCGTTCCGGGCTAGAGTTAGGGTTAGGGAACGGCAAGGCTTAGGGCACAGGCGAGGGTACGGAAACGTGGCAGAGGCAGGCTACGTGCTGACACACGGGTCAGTGGTAGCATACGTGCCAGCAGTACGGTATGGCGTAGGGTATGGTGTAGGGCTGGTGGTGGGTTTCCATTCCGGGCTAGGGTTAGGGGTAGGGAACGGCAAGGCTTAGCGAACAGGTGAGTGCACGGAAACATGGAAGGGTCAGGCTACGTGCTGACGCACGGCTCAGTGCCATCGTACGGGCCAGGAGTAGGGTACGGCACAGGGTAAGGTGTAGGGCTGGTGGTGGGTTTCCGTTCCGGGCTAGGGTTAGGGTTAGGGAATGGCAAGGCTTAGCGAACAGGTGAGTGTACGGAAACATGGAAGGGTCAGGCTACGTGCTGACGCACGGCTCAGTGCCATCGTACGGGCCAGGAGTAGGGTACGGCACAGGGTAAGGTGTAGGGCTGGTGGTGGGTTTCCTTTCCGGGCTAGGGTTAGGGTTAGGGAACGGCAAGACTTAGGGAACAGGTGAGGGTACGGAAACGTGGGAGGGTCAGGCTACAGGCTGACGCACGGGTCATTGCCACCGTACCAGCCAGGAGAAGGGTACAGCGTAGGTTAAGGTGTAGGGATGGTGGTGAGTTTCCGTTAAGGGTTAGGGTTAGGGTTAGGGAATGGCAAGGCTTAGGGCACCGGTGAGGGTACGGAAACGTTGGAGAGGCAGGCTACGTGCTGACGCACGGGTCAGTGCCAGTGTATGGGCCAGAAGTAGGGTACGGCGTAGTTTAAGGTGTAGGGCTGGTGGTGGGTTTCCGTTCCGGGCTAGGGTTAGGGTTAGGGAACGGCAAGTCTTAGGGCACAGGTGAGGGTACGGAAACGTTGGAGGGTCAGGCTACATGCTGGCGCACGGGTTAGTGCCAGCGTACGGGCCAGAAGTTGGGTACGGCGTCGGGTAACGTTTAGGGCTGGTGCTGGGTTTCCGTTCCTGGCTAGGGTTAGGGTTAGAGAACGACAAGCCTTAGGGCACAGGTGAGGGTACGGAAACGTGGGAGGGTCAGGCAATTTGCTGACGAACGGGTCAGTGCCAGCATACAGGCCAGGAGTAGGCAACGGTGTAGGGCAAGGTGTAGGGCTGGTGGTGGGTTTCCTTTCCGGGCTGGGTTTACGTTTAGGGAACGGCAAGTCTTAGGGAACAGGCGAGGGTACGGAGACGTGGGAGAGGCAGGCTACGTGCTGACGCACGGGTTAGTGCCAGCGTACGGGCCAGGTGTCGGGTACGGCGTCGGGTAAGGTGTAGGGATGGTGGTGGGTTTCCGTTCCGGGCTAGGGTTAGGGTTAGGGAACGGAAGACTTAGGGCACAGGTGACGTTACGGAAACGGGGGAGGGTCATGCTACGTGCTGACGCATGGGTCCGTGCCAGTGTACGGGCCAGGTGCAGGCTACGGCCTAGGGTAAGGCGTATGCCCGGTGGTGGGTTTCCGTTCCGGGCTAGGGTTAGTGTTAGGGAACGGCAAGGCTTAGGGCACAGGTGAGGGTATGGAAACGTGGGAGAGTCAGGCTACATGCTTAAGCACAGGTCAGTGCCAGTGTATGGGCCAGGAGTACGGTACGGCGTAGGGTAAGGTGTAGGGCTGGTGGTGGTTTTCCGTTTCGGGCTAGGGTTAGGGTTAGGGAACGGCAATTCTTAGGGAACAGATGAAGGTATGGAAACGTGGGAGGGTGAGGCTACGTGCTGACGCAAGGGTCAGTGCCAGCGTACTGGCCAGGAGTAGGCTACGGTTTAGGGTAAGGTGTAGGGCTGGTGGTGGGTTTCCGTTCCAGGCTAGGGTTACGGTTAGGGAATGGCAAGGCCTAGGGCACAGGTGAGGGTACGGAAACGTGGGAGGGTCAGGCTACGTGCTAACGCACAGGTCAGTGCCAGCCTACGGGCCAGGAGTCGGGTACGGCGTAGGGTAAGGTGTAGGGCTGTTGGTGGCTTTGCGTTCCGGGCTAGGGTTAGGGTTAGACAACGGCAAGGCTTAGGGCACAGGTGAGGGTACGGAAACGTGGGAGGGGCAGGCTACGTGCTGACGCACGGGTCAGTGCCAGCGTATGGGCCAGGAGTAGGCTACGGTGTAGGGTAAGGTGTAGGGCTGGTGGTGTGTTTCTGTTCGGAGCTAGGGTTAGGGTTATGGAACGGCAAGGCTTAGGGCACAGGTGAGGGTACGGAAACGTGGGAGGTTCAGGCTACGTGCTGACACACGGATCAGTGCCAGCGTATGGGCCTGGAGTAGGCTATGGCATAGGGTAATGTGTAGAGCTGGTGGTGGGTTCCTGTTCTGGGCTAGGGTTAGGGTTAGGGGACGACAAGCCTTAGGGCACAGGTGAGGGTACGGAAATGTGGAAGGGTCAGGCTATGTGCTGACGCACGGTTCACTGCCAGCGTACAGGCCAGGAGTAGGCAACTGCGTAGGGTAAGGTGTAGGGCTGGTGGTAGGTTTCCTTTCCATGCTAGGGTTAGAGGTAGGGAACGGCAAGGCTTAGGGCACAGGTGACGGTACGGAAACGTTGGAGAGGCAGGCTATGTGCTGACGCACGGGTCAGTGTCAGCGTACGGGTCAGGTGTAGGCTACGGCGCAGGGTTAGGTGTAGGGCTGGTCGTGGGTTTCCGTTCCGGGCTAGGGTTAGGGTTACGGAACTGCAAGTCTTATTGTACAGGTGAGGGTACGGAAACGGGGGAGGGTCAGGCTACGTACTGACGCACGGGTCAGTGCCAGCGTACAGGCCAGGAGTAGGGTACGGCGTAGGGTAAGGTGTAGGTTGGTGGTGGGTTTCCGTTCCGGTCTTGGGTTAGGGTTAGGGAACAGTAAGGCTTAGGGAACAGGTGAGGGTACGGAAACGTGGGAGGGTCAGGCTACGTTCTGACGCACGGGTCAGTGCCAGCGTACGGGACAGAAGTAGGGTACGGCGTCGGGTAAGGTTTAGGGCTGGTGGTGGGTTTCCGATCTGGGCTAGGGTTAGGGTTAGGGAATGGCAAGGCTTAGGGCACAGGTGATGGTACGGAAACGTGGGAGGGTCAGGCTACGTGACAATGCACGGGTCTGTGCCAGCGTACGGGCCTGGATTAGGCTACGGCTTAGGGTAAGGTGTACGGATGGTGGTGGGTTTCCGTTCCGGGCTATGGTTAGGGTTAGGGAACGGCAAGTCTTAGGGCAGAGGTGAGGCTACGGAAACGTGGGAGAGGCAGGCTACGTGATGCCGCACGGTTCAGTGCCAGCGTAAGGGCCAGGAGCAGGGTACGGCATAGGGTAAGGTGTAGGGCTGGTGCTGGGTTTCTATTCCGGGCTAGCGTTAGGGTTAGGGAACGGAAAGGAATAGGGCACAGGTGAGGGTACGGAAACCTGGGAAGGTCAGGCTACGTGCCAACGCACGGATCCGTGCCAGCGTACGGGCCAGGAGTAGGGTACG
This sequence comes from Mesoplodon bidens, assembly GCF_964165515.1. NCBI lineage: Eukaryota > Metazoa > Chordata > Mammalia > Artiodactyla > Ziphiidae > Mesoplodon > Mesoplodon bidens. The sequence continues at coordinate 53,808 of NW_027672436.1, read as the reverse complement.
GCGTAGTGTAAGGTGTAGGGCTGGTGGTCGTTTTCCATTCGGGGCTAGGGTTAGGGTTATGGAATGGCAAGGACACAGGTGAGGATATGGAAACGTCGTAGGGTCAGGCTATGTGCTGACGCACGGTTTAGTGCCAGCGTACAGGCCAGGAATAGGCAACGGCGTAGGGTAAGGTTTAGGGCTTGTGGTGGGTTTCCTTTGTGGGCTAGGGTTAGAGTTAGGGAACGGCAAGGCTTAGGGAACAGGTGAGGGTACGGAAACGTGGGAGGGTCAGGCTACTTGCTGAGGCATGGGTCAGTGCCAGCGTCCGGGCCAGGAGTAAGGTTCAGCGTAGGGTAAGGTGTAGGGCTGGTGGTGGGTTTCTGTTCGGGGCTAGTGTTAGGGTTAGGGAACGGCAAGGCTTAGGGTACAGGTGAGGGTACGGAAACGTGGGAGAGGCAGGCTACGTGCTGACGTATGGTTTCGTGCCAGCGTACGGTTCAGGAGTAGGCTACGGCATAGGGTAAGGTGTAGGGGTGGTGGTGGGTTTCCATTCCGGGCTAGGGTTAGGGTTAGGGAATGACATGGCTTAGGGCACAGTTGTGGGTACGGAAACGTGGGAGGGGCAGGCTACGTGCTGACGCACGGGTCAGTGCCAGCGTACGGGCCAAGTGTAGGGTACGGCGTAGGGTAAGGTGTAGGGCTGGTGGTGGTTTTCCGTTTCAGGCTAGGGTTAGGGTTAGGGAACGGCAAGGCTTAGGGCAGAGGTGAGGCTACGGAAACGTGGGAGAGGCGGGCTACGTGTTTACACACGGGTTACTGCCAGTGTACGGGCCAGGAGTAGGGTACGGCGTAGGGTAAGGTGTAGGGTTGGTGGTGGGTTTCTATTCCGGGCTAGGGTTAGGGTTAGCGAACGGCAAGGCTTAGGGCACAGGTGAGGTTACGGAATCGTGGGAGAGGCAGGCTACGTGCTGACGCACGGGTCAGTGCCAGCGTACATGCCAGGAGTAGGGTACTACGAAAGGTAAGGTGTAGGGCTGGTGGTGGGTTTCCGTTCCGGGCTAGGGTTAGGTTTAGGTAACGGTAAGGCTTAGGGCATAGTTGAGGGTACGGAAACGTGGGAGAGGCAGGCTACGTGCTGACGCACGGCTTAGTGCCAGCGTACGGGCGAGGAGTAGGCTACGGCATAGGGTAAGGTGTAGGGCTGGTGGTGGGTTCCCGTTCCGGGCTAGAGTTAGGGTTAGGGAACGGCAAGGCTTAGGGCACAGGCGAGGGTACGGAAACGTGGCAGAGGCAGGCTACGTGCTGACACACGGGTCAGTGGTAGCATACGTGCCAGCAGTACGGTATGGCGTAGGGTATGGTGTAGGGCTGGTGGTGGGTTTCCATTCCGGGCTAGGGTTAGGGGTAGGGAACGGCAAGGCTTAGCGAACAGGTGAGTGCACGGAAACATGGAAGGGTCAGGCTACGTGCTGACGCACGGCTCAGTGCCATCGTACGGGCCAGGAGTAGGGTACGGCACAGGGTAAGGTGTAGGGCTGGTGGTGGGTTTCCGTTCCGGGCTAGGGTTAGGGTTAGGGAATGGCAAGGCTTAGCGAACAGGTGAGTGTACGGAAACATGGAAGGGTCAGGCTACGTGCTGACGCACGGCTCAGTGCCATCGTACGGGCCAGGAGTAGGGTACGGCACAGGGTAAGGTGTAGGGCTGGTGGTGGGTTTCCTTTCCGGGCTAGGGTTAGGGTTAGGGAACGGCAAGACTTAGGGAACAGGTGAGGGTACGGAAACGTGGGAGGGTCAGGCTACAGGCTGACGCACGGGTCATTGCCACCGTACCAGCCAGGAGAAGGGTACAGCGTAGGTTAAGGTGTAGGGATGGTGGTGAGTTTCCGTTAAGGGTTAGGGTTAGGGTTAGGGAATGGCAAGGCTTAGGGCACCGGTGAGGGTACGGAAACGTTGGAGAGGCAGGCTACGTGCTGACGCACGGGTCAGTGCCAGTGTATGGGCCAGAAGTAGGGTACGGCGTAGTTTAAGGTGTAGGGCTGGTGGTGGGTTTCCGTTCCGGGCTAGGGTTAGGGTTAGGGAACGGCAAGTCTTAGGGCACAGGTGAGGGTACGGAAACGTTGGAGGGTCAGGCTACATGCTGGCGCACGGGTTAGTGCCAGCGTACGGGCCAGAAGTTGGGTACGGCGTCGGGTAACGTTTAGGGCTGGTGCTGGGTTTCCGTTCCTGGCTAGGGTTAGGGTTAGAGAACGACAAGCCTTAGGGCACAGGTGAGGGTACGGAAACGTGGGAGGGTCAGGCAATTTGCTGACGAACGGGTCAGTGCCAGCATACAGGCCAGGAGTAGGCAACGGTGTAGGGCAAGGTGTAGGGCTGGTGGTGGGTTTCCTTTCCGGGCTGGGTTTACGTTTAGGGAACGGCAAGTCTTAGGGAACAGGCGAGGGTACGGAGACGTGGGAGAGGCAGGCTACGTGCTGACGCACGGGTTAGTGCCAGCGTACGGGCCAGGTGTCGGGTACGGCGTCGGGTAAGGTGTAGGGATGGTGGTGGGTTTCCGTTCCGGGCTAGGGTTAGGGTTAGGGAACGGAAGACTTAGGGCACAGGTGACGTTACGGAAACGGGGGAGGGTCATGCTACGTGCTGACGCATGGGTCCGTGCCAGTGTACGGGCCAGGTGCAGGCTACGGCCTAGGGTAAGGCGTATGCCCGGTGGTGGGTTTCCGTTCCGGGCTAGGGTTACTGTTAGGGAACGGCAAGGCTTAGGGCACAGGTGAGGGTATGGAAACGTGGGAGAGTCAGGCTACATGCTTAAGCACAGGTCAGTGCCAGTGTATGGGCCAGGAGTACGGTACGGCGTAGGGTAAGGTGTAGGGCTGGTGGTGGTTTTCCGTTTCGGGCTAGGGTTAGGGTTAGGGAACGGCAATTCTTAGGGAACAGATGAGGGTATGGAAACGTGGGAGGGTGAGGCTACGTGCTGACGCAAGGGTCAGTGCCAGCGTACTGGCCAGGAGTAGGCTACGGTTTAGGGTAAGGTGTAGGGCTGGTGGTGGGTTTCCGTTCCAGGCTAGGGTTACGGTTAGGGAATGGCAAGGCCTAGGGCACAGGTGAGGGTACGGAAACGTGGGAGGGTCAGGCTACGTGCTAACGCACAGGTCAGTGCCAGCCTACGGGCCAGGAGTCGGGTACGGCGTAGGGTAAGGTGTAGGGCTGTTGGTGGCTTTGCGTTCCGGGCTAGGGTTAGGGTTAGACAACGGCAAGGCTTAGGGCACAGGTGAGGGTACGGAAACGTGGGAGGGGCAGGCTACGTGCTGATGCACGGGTCAGTGCCAGCGTATGGGCCAGGAGTAGGCTACGGTGTAGGGTAAGGTGTAGGGCTGGTGGTGTGTTTCTGTTCGGAGCTAGGGTTAGGGTTATGGAACGGCAAGGCTTAGGGCACAGGTGAGGGTACGGAAACGTGGGAGGTTCAGGCTACGTGATGACGCACGGATCAGTGCCAGCGTATGGGCCTGGAGTAGGCTATGGCATAGGGTAATGTGTAGAGCTGGTGGTGGGTTCCTGTTCTGGGCTAGGGTTAGGGTTAGGGAACGACAAGCCTTAGGGCACAGGTGAGGGTACGGAAACGTGGAAGGGTCAGGCTATGTGCTGACGCACGGTTCACTGCCAGCGTACAGGCCAGGAGTAGGCAACTGCGTAGGGTAAGGTGTAGGGCTGGTGGTAGGTTTCCTTTCCATGCTAGGGTTAGAGGTAGGGAACGGCAAGGCTTAGGGCACAGGTGACGGTACGGAAACGTTGGAGAGGCAGGCTATGTGCTGACGCACGGGTCAGTGTCAGCGTACGGGTCAGGTGTAGGCTACGGCGCAGGGTAAGGTGTAGGGCTGGTCGTGGGTTTCCGTTCCGCGCTAGGGTTAGGGTTACGGAACTGCAAGCCTTAGGGTACAGGTGAGGGTACGGAAACGTGGGAGGGTCAGGCTACGTACTGACGCACGGGTCAGTGCCAGCGTACAGGCCAGGAGTAGGGTACGGCGTAGGGTAAGGTGTAGGTTGGTGGTGGGTTTCCGTTCCGGTCTTGGGTTAGGGTTAGGGAACAGTAAGGCTTAGGGAACAGGTGAGGGTACGGAAACGTGGGAGGGTCAGGCTACGTTCTGACGCACGGGTCAGTGCCAGCGTACGGGACAGAAATAGGGTACGGCGTCGGGTAAGGTTTAGGGCTGGTGGTGGGTTTCCGATCTGGGCTAGGGATAGGGTTAGGGAATGGCAAGGCTTAGGGCACAGGTGATGGTACGGAAACGTGGGAGGGTCAGGCTACGTGACAATGCACGGGTCTGTGCCAGCGTACGGGCCTGGATTAGGCTACGGCTTAGGGTAAGGTGGACGGATGGTGGTGGGTTTCCGTTCCGGGCTAAGGTTAGTGTTAGGGAACCGAAAGGCTTAGGGCACAGGTGAGGGTACGAAAACGTGGGAGAGGGAGGCTACGTGCTGACGCACGGGTCAGTTTCAGGGTACGGGCCAGTTGTACGCAACGGCGTAGGGCAAGGTGTAGGGCTGGTGGTGGTTTTCCGTTCCGGGCTAGGGTTAGGGTTAGGGAACGGCAAGTCTTAAGGCACAGGTGAGGGTACGGAAACGTGGGAGAGGCAGGCTACGTGCTGCCGCACGGGTCAGTGCCAGCGTATGGGCCAGGAGCAGGGTACGGTGTAGGGTAAGGTGGAGGGCTGTGGTGGGTTTCCGTTCTGGGCTAGGGTTAGGTTTAGGTAACGGTAAGGCTTAGGGCATAGTTGAGGGTACGGAAACGTGGGAGGGTCAGGCTACATGCTGACGCACGTGTCAGTGCCAGCGTAGCGGCCAGGAGAAGGGTACAGCGTAGGTTAAGGTGTAGGGATGGTGGTGAGTTTCCGTTCAGGGCTAGGGTTAGGGTTAGGGAACGGCAAGGCTTAGGGCAGAGGTGAGGGTACGGAAACGTGGGAGAGGCGGGCTACGTGTTTACACACGGGTTAGTGCCAGTGTACGGGCCAGGAGTAGGGTACGGCATAGGGTAAGGTGTAGGGTTGGTGGTGGGTTTCCATTCCGGGCTAGTGTTAGGGTTAGCGAACGGCAAGGCTTAGGGCACAGGTGAGGGTACAGAAACGTGGGAGAGGCAGGCTACGTGCTGATGCACGGGTCAGTGCCAGAGTACATGCCAGGAGTAGGGTACCACGAAAGGTAAGGTGTAGGGCTGGTGGTGGGTTTCCGTTCCGGGCTAGGGTTAGGTTTAGGTAACGGTAAGGCTTAGGGCATAGTTGAGGGTACGGAAACGTGGGAGAGGCAGGCTACGTGCTGACGCACGGCTTAGTGCCAGCGTACGGGCGAGGAGTAGGCTACGGCATAGGGTAAGGTGTAGGGCTGGTGGTGGGTTCCCGTTCCGGGCTAGGGTTAGGGTTAGGGAACGGCAAGGCTTAGGGCACAGGTGACGGTACGGAAACGTGGGAGGGTCAGGCTACATGCTGACGCACGGGTCAGTGCCAGCGTACGGGCCAAGAATAGGTTACGGCGTAGGGTAAGGTGTAGGGCGGTTGGTGGGTTTCCGTTCCGGACTAGGGTTAGGGTTAGGGAACGGCAAGGCTTAGGGAACAGTTGAGGGTACGGAAACGTGGGAGGGTCAGGGTATGTGGTGACGCAGGGGTCAGTGCCAGCGTACAGGCCAGGTGTAGGCAATGGCGTAGGGTAAGGTGTAGGGCTGGTGGTGGGTTTCCTTTCCGGGCTAGGGTTAGGGTTAGGGAACGGCAAGGCTTAGGGCACAGCTGAGGGTACGGAAACGTGGGAGGGTCAGGCTACATGCTGACGCACGGGTCAGTGCCAGCGTACGGGCCAAGAATAGGTTACGGCGTAGGGTATGGTGTAGGGCTGGTGGTGGGTTTCAATTCCGGGCTAGGGTTAGGGGTAGGGAACGGCAAGGCTTAGCGAACAGGTGAGTGCACGGAAACATGGAAGGGTCAGGCTACGTGCTGACGCACGGCTCAGTGCCATCGTACGGGCCAGGAGTAGGGTACGGCACAGGGTAAGGTGTAGGGCTGGTGCTGGGTTTCCGTTCCGGGCTAGGGTTAGCGTTAGGGTATGGCAAGGCTTAGCACACAGGTGAGGGTACGGAAACGTGCGAGGATCAGGCTATGTGCTGACGTACGGGTCAGTGCCAGCGTACGGGCCAGGAGTAAGGTACGGCGTAGTGTAAGGTGTACGGCTGGTGCTGGGTTTCCGTTCCGGGCTAGGGTCAGGGTTAGGGAACGGCAAGGCTTAGGGCACAAGTGAGGGTACAGAAACGTGGGAGGGTCAGGCTACATGCTGACGCACGAGTCAGTGCCAGCGTACGGGCCAGGAGTAGGGTACGGCTTATGGTAAGGTGTAGGGCTGGTGGTGGGTTTCCGTTCCGGGCTAGGGTTAGGGTAAGGGAACGGCAAGGCTTAGGATACAGGTGAGAGTACGGGAACGTGGGAGGGTCATGCTACATGCTGAGGCATGGGTCAGTGCCAGCGTCCGGGCCAGGAGTAAGGTACGGCGTAGGGTAAGGTGTAGGGCTGGTGGTGGGTTTCCCTTCCTGGCTAGTGTTAGGGTTAGGGAACGGCAAGGCTTAGGGCACATGTGAGGGTACGGAAACGTGGGAGAGGCAGGCTACGTACTGACGCACGGGTCAGTGCCGCGTACTGGGCAGGAGTAGGGTACTGCGATGGGAAAGGTGTAGGGCTGGTGGTGGTTTTCCGTACCGGGCTAGGGTTAGGGTTACGGAACGGCAAGGCTTAGGGCACAGGTGAGGGTATGGAAACGTGGCAGATGCAGGCTACATGCTGACGCAAGGGTCAGTGCCAGCGTACGGGCCAGGAGTAGGCTAGGGCATAGGGTAAGGTGTAGGGTTGGTGGTGGGTTGCCATTCCGGGGTAGTGTTAGGGTTAGGGAACGGCAAGGCTTAGGGTACAGGTGAGGGTACGGAAACGGCGGAGAGGCAGGCTACGTGCTGACGCACGGATTAGTGCCAGCGTACGGGCCAGGAGGAGGGTACGGCGTCGTGTAAGGTGTAGGGCTGGTTGTGGGTTTCCGTTCCGGGCTAGGGTTAGGGTTAGGGAACGGAAGACTTAGGGCACAGGTGACGTTACGGAAACGGGGGAGGGTCATGCTACGTGCTGACGCATGGGTCCGTGCCAGCGTACGGGCCAGGTGCAGGCTACGGCCTAGGGTAAGGCGTATGCCCGGTGGTGGGTTTCCGTTCCGGGCTAGGGTTAGTGTTAGGGAACGGCAAGGCTTAGGGCACAGGTGAGGGTATGGAAACGTGGGAGAGGCAGGCTACATGCTTAAGCACAGGTCAGTGCCAGTGTACGGGCCAGGAGTACGGTACGGCGTAGGGTAAGGTGTAGGGCTGGTGGTGGTTTTCCGTTTCGGGCTAGGGTTAGGGTTAGGGAACGGCAATTCTTAGGGAACAGATGAGGGTATGGAAACGTGGGAGGGTGAGGCTACGTGCTGACGCAAGGGTCAGTGCCAGCGTACTGGCCAGGAGTAGGCTACGGTTTAGGGTAAGGTGTAGGGCTGGTGGTGGGTTTCCGTTCCGGGCTAGGGTTACGGTTAGGGAATGGCAAGGCCTAGGGCACAGGTGAGGGTACGGAAACGTGGGAGGGTCAGGCTACGTGCTAACGCACAGGTCAGTGCCAGCCTACGGGCCAGGAGTCGGGTTCGGCGTAGGGTAAGGTGTAGGGCTGTTGGTGGCTTTGCGTTCCGGGCTAGGGTTAGGGTTAGACAACGGCAAGGCTTAGGGCACAGGTGAGGGTACGGAAACGTGGGAGGGGCAGGCTACGTGCTGACGCACGGGTCAGTGCCAGCGTATGGGCCAGGAGTAGGCTACGGTGTAGGGTAAGGTGTAGGGCTGCTGGTGTGTTTCCGTTCGGAGCTAGGGTTAGGGTTATGGAACGCCAAGGCTTATGGCACAGGTGAGGGTACGGAAACGTGGGAGGTTCAGGCTACGTGCTGACGCACGGATCAGTGCCAGCGTATGGGCCTGGAGTAGGCTATGGCATAGGGTAATGTGTAGAGCTGGTGGTGGGTTCCTGTTCTGGGCTAGGGTTAGGGTTAGGGGACGACAAGCCTTAGGGCACAGGTGAGGGTACGGAAACGTGGAAGGGTCAGGCTATGTGCTGACGCACGGTTCACTGCCAGCATACAGGCCAGGAGTAGGCAACAGCGTAGGGTAAGGTGTAGGGCTGGTGGTAGGTTTCCTTTCCATGCTAGGGTTAGAGGTAGGGAACGGCAAGGCTTAGGGCACAGGTGACAGTACGGAAACGTTGGAGAGGCAGGCTATGTGCTGACGCACGGGTCAGTGTCAGCGTACGGGTCAGGTGTAGGCTACGGCGCAGGGTAAGGTGTAGGGCTGGTCGTGGGTTTCCGTTCCGGGCTAGGGTTAGGGTTACGGAACTGCAAGTCTTAGGGTACAGGTGAGGGTACGGAAACGTGGGAGGGTCAGGCTACGTACTGACGCACGGGTCAGTGCCAGCGTACAGGCCAGGAGTAGGGTACGGCGTAGGGTAAGGTGTAGGTTGGTGGTGGGTTTCCGTTCCGGTCTTGGGTTAGGGTTAGGGAACAGTAAGGCTTAGGGAACAGGTGAGGGTACGGAAACGTGGGAGGGTCAGGCTACGTTCTGACGCACGGGTCAGTGCCAGCGTACGGGACAGAAGTAGGGTACGGCGTCGGGTAAGGTTTAGGGCTGGTGGTGGGTTTCCGATCTGGGCTAGGGTTAGGGTTAGGGAATGGCAAGGCTTAGGGCACAGGTGATGGTACGGAAACGTGGGAGGGTCAGGCTACGTGACAATGCACGGGTCTGTGCCAGCGTACGGGCCTGGATTAGGCTACGGCTTAGGGTAAGGTGTACGGATGGTGGTGGGTTTCCGTTCCGGGCTAAGGTTAGTGTTAGGGAACCGAAAGGCTTAGGGCACAGGTGAGGGTACGAAAACGTGGGAGAGGGAGGCTACGTGCTGACGCACGGGTCAGTTTCAGGGTACGGGCCAGTTGTACGCAACGGCGTAGGGCAAGGTGTAGGGCTGGTGGTGGTTTTCCGTTCCGGGCTAGGGTTAGGGTTAGGGAACGGCAAGTCTTAGGGCACAGGTGAGGGTACGGAAACGTGGGAGAGGCAGGCTACGTGCTGCCGCACGGGTCAGTGCCAGCGTATGGGCCAGGAGCAGGGTACGGTGTAGGGTAAGGTGGAGGGCTGTGGTGGGTTTCCGTTCCGGGCTAGGGTTAGGTTTAGGTAACGGTAAGGCTTAGGGCATAGTTGAGGGTACGGAAACGTGGGAGGGTCAGGCTACATGCTGACGCACGTGTCAGTGCCAGCGTAGCGGCCAGGAGAAGGGTACAGCGTAGGTTAAGGTGTAGGGATGGTGGTGAGTTTCCGTTCAGGGCTAGGGTTAGGGTTAGGGAATGGCAACGCTTAGGGCACCGTTGAGCGTATGGAAACGTGGGAGGGGCAGGCTTCGTGCTGACGCACTTGTCAGTGCCAGCGTACGGGCCAGGAGTAGGGTACGGCATAGGGTAAGGTTTAGGGCTGGTGGTGGTTTTCCATTCAGGGCTATGGTTAGGGTTAGGGAACGGCAAGTCTTAGGGCACAGGTGAGGGTACGGAAACGTGGGAGAGGCAGGCTACGTGATGCCGCACGGGTCAGTGCCAGCGTATCGGCCAGGAGCAGGGTACGGCATAGGGTAAGGTTTAGGGCTGGTGCTGGGTTTCTGTTCCGGGCTAGGGTTAGGCTTAGGGAACGGCAAGGCTTAGGGCACAGGTGAGGGTACGGAAACGTGGGAGTGGCAGGCTACGTGGTGACGCAGGGGTCAGTGCCAGCGTACGGGCCAGGAGTAGGGTACGGCGTTGGGTAAGGTGTAGGGCTGGTGCTGGGTTTCTATTCCGGGCTAGCTTTAGGGTTAGGGAACGGAAAGGAATAGGGCACAGGTGAGGGTACGGAAACCTGGGAAGGTCAGGCTAGGTGCCCACGCACGGGTCCGTGCCAGCGTACGGGCCAGGAGTAGGGTACGGCGTAGCGTAAGGTGTAGGGCTGGTGGTCGTTTTCCATTCGGGGCTAGGGTTAGGGTTATGGAATGGCAAGGCTTAGGACACAGGTGCGGATATGGAAACGGGGTAGGGTCAGGCTATGTGCTGACGCACGGTTTAGTGCCAGCGTACAGGCCAGGAGTAGGCAACGGCGTAGGGTAAGGTTTAGGGCTGGTGGTGGGTTTCCTTTCTGGGCTAGGGTTAGAGTTAGGGAACGGCAAGTCTTAGGGAACAGGTGAGGGTACGGAAACGTGGGGGGGTCAGGCTACTTGCTGAGGCATGGGTCAGTGCCAGCGTCCGGGCCAGGAGTAAGGTACGGCGTAGGGTAAGGTGTAGGGCTGGTGGTGGGTTTCTGTTCGGGGCTAGTGTTAGGGTTAGGGAACGGCAAGGCTTAGGGTACAGGTGAGGGTATGGAAACGTGGGAGAGGCAGGGTACATGCTGACGCACGGGTCCGTGCCAGCGTACGGGCCCGGAGTAGGGTACGGCGTCGGGTAAGGTATAGGGCTGGTGGTGGGTTTCCATTCCGGGCTAGTTTTAGGGTTAGGGAACGAAAGACTTAGGGCACAGGTGAGGTTACGGAAACGTGGGAGGGTCCTGTTACGTGCTGACGCATAGGTCAATGCCAGCGTACGGGCCAGGTGCAGGCTACGGCCTAGGGTAAGGCGTATGCCCGGTGGTGGGTTTCCGATCTGGGCTAGGGTTAGGGTTAGGGAACGGCAAGGCTTAGGGCATAGGTGAGGCTACGGATACGTGGGAGAGGCGGGCTACGTGTTTACACACGGGTTACTGCCAGTGTACGGGCCACGAGTAGGGTACGGCGTAGGGTAAGGTTTAGGGTTGGTGGTGGGTTTCCATTCCGGGCTAGGGTTAGGGTTAGCCAACGGCAAGTCTTAGGGCACAGGTGAGGGTACGGAAACGTGGGAGAGGCAGGCTACGTGCTGACGCACGGGTCAGTGCCAGCGTATGGGCCAGGAGCAGGGTACGGTGTATGGTAAGGTGGAGGGCTGGTGGTGGGTTTCCGTTCCGGTCTAGGGTTAGGTTTAGGGAACAGCAAGGCTTAGGGCACAGTTGAGGTTATGGAAACGTGGGACGGTCAGGCTACATGCTGACGCACGGGTCAGTGCCAGTGTATGGGCCAGGAGAAGGTTAGAGCGTAGGGTAAGGTGTAGGGCTGGTGGTGGGTTTCCGTTCTGGGCTAGGGTTAGGTTTAGGGAACGGCAAGGCTAAGGGCACAGGCGAGGGTACGGAAACGTGGGAGAGGCAGGCTACGTGCTGCCGCACGGATTAGTGCCAGCGTACGGGCCAGGAGTAGGCTACGGCATAGGGTAAGGTGTAGGGATGGTGGTGGGTTTCCGTTCCGGGTTAGAGTTAGGGTTAGGGAACGGCAAGGCTTAGGGCACAGGCGAGGGTACGGAAACGTGGGAGGGTCAGGCTACATGCTGACGCACGGGTCAGTGCCAGCGTACCGGCCAGGAGAAGGGTAGAGCGTAAGTTAAGGTGTAGGGATGGTGGTGAGTTTCCTTTCAGGGCTAGGGTTAGGGTTAGGGAATGGCAACGCTTAGGGCACCGGTGTGGGTACGGAAACGTTGGAGAGGCAGGCTACGTGCTGACGCACGTGTCAGTGCCAGTGTACGGGCCAGAAGTAGGGTACGGCGTAGTTTAAGGTGTATGGCTGGTGGTGGGTTTCCATTCCGGGCTAGGGTTACGTTTAGGGAACGGCAAGGCTTAGGGAACAGGCGAGGCTATGGAGACGTGGGAGAGGCAGGCTACGTGCTGACGCACGGGTTAGTGCCAGCGTACGGGCCAGGTGTCGGGTACGGCGTAGGGTAAGGTGTAGGGCTGGTGGTGGGTTTCCATTCAGGGCTAGGGTTAGGGTTAGGGAACGGCAAGGCATAGGGCACAGGTGAGGGTACGGAAACGTGGGAGGGTCAGCCTATTTGCTGACGCACAGGTCAGTGCCAGCGTACGGGCCAGGAGTCGGGTACGGCGTAGGGTAAGGTGTAGGGCTGTTGGTGGCTTTGCGTTCCGGGCTAGGGTTAGGGTTAGGCAACGGCAAGGCTTAGGGCACAGGTGAGGGTACGGAAACGTGGGAGAGGCAGGCTACGTGCTGACGCACGGGTCAGTGCCTGCATACGGGCCTGGAGTAGGATACGGCGTAGGGTAAGGTGTAGGGCTGGTGGTGGGTTTCTGTTCCGGGCTAGGGTTAGGGTTAGGGAACGGCAAGGCTTAGGGCATACGTGAGGGTACGGAAACGTGGGCGGGTCAGACTACGTGCTGACGCACGGGTCAGTGCCAGTGTATGGGCCAGGAGTAGGTTACGGTGTAGGGTAAGGTGTAGGGTGGTGGTGGGTTTCCGTTCCGGGCTATGGTTAGGGTTAGGGAACGGCAAGGCTTAGGGCACAGGTGAGGGTACGGAAACGTGGGAGGGGCAGGCTACGTGGTGATGCACGGGTCAGTGCCAGCGTACGGGCCAGAATTAGGGTACGGCGTTGGGTAACTTTTAGGGCTGGTGGTGTGTTTCCGATCCGGGCTTGGGTTAGTGTTAGAGAACGACAAGCATTTGGGCACAGGTGAGGGTACGGAAACGTGGGAGGGTCAGGCTATTTGCTGACGCATGGGTCAGTGCCAGCATACAGGCCAGCAGTAGGCAACGGCGTTGGGTAACGTGTAGGGCTGGTGGTGGGTTTCCTTTTCGGGCTAGGGTTAGGGTTAGGGAACAGTAAGGCTTAGGGAACAGGTGAGGGTACTGAAACGTGGGAGGGTCAGGCTACGTTCTGACGCACGGGTCAGTGCCAGCGTACGGGTTAGGAGTAGGCTACAGCGTAGGGTAAGGTGTAGGGCTGGTGGTGGTTTTCCATTCCAGTCTATGGTTAGGGTTAGGGAACGGCAAGTCTTAGGGCACAGGTGAGGGTACGGAAACGTGGGAGAGGCAGGCTACGTGATGCCGCACGGGTCAGTGCCAGCGTATGGGCCAGGAGCAGGGTACGGCATAGGGTAAGGTGTAGGGCTGGTGCTGGGTTTCTGTTCCGGGCTAGGGTTAGGCTTAGGGAACGGCAAGGCTTAGGGCACAGGTGAGGGTACGGAAACGTGGGAGTGGCAGGCTACGTGGTGACGCATGGGTCAGTGCCAGCGTACGGGCCAGGAGTAGGGTACGGCGTTGGGTAAGGTTTAGGGCTGGTACTGGGTTTCTATTCTGGGCTAGCGTTAGGGTTAGGGAACGGAAAGAAATAGGGCACAGGTGAGGGTACGGAAACCTGGGAAGGTCAGGCTACGTTGCAACGCACAGGTCCGTGCCAGCGTACGGGCCAGGAGTAGGGTACGGCGTAGTGTAAGGTGTAGGTCTGGTGGTCGTTTTCCATTCGGGGCTAGGGTTAGGGTTATGGAATGGCAAGGCTTAGGACACAGGTGAGGATATGGAAACGGGGTTGGGTCAGGCTATGTGCTGACGCACGGTTTAGTGCCAGCGTACAGGCCAGGAGTAGGCCACGGCGTAGGGTAAGGTTTAGGGCTGGTGGTGGGTTTCCTTTCTGGGCTAGGGTTAGAGTTAGGGAACGGCAAGGCTTAGGGAACAGGTGAGGGTACGGAAACGTGGGAGGGTCCGGCTACTTGCTGAGGCATGGGTCAGTGCCAGCGTCCGGGCCAGGAGTAAGGTACGGCGTAGGGTAAGGTGTAGGGCTGGTGGTGGGTTTCTGTTCGGGGCTAGTGTTAGGGTTAGGGAACGGCAAGGCTTAGGGTACAGGTGAGTGTATGGAAACGTGGGAGAGGCAGTCTACGTGCTAACGCACGGGTCCGTGCCAGCGTCCGGGCAAGGAGTAGGGTACGGCGTAGGGTAAGGTGTAGGGCTGGTGGTGGGTTTCTGTCTGGGGCTAGTGTTAGGGTTAGGGAACGGCAAGGCTTAGGGTACAGGTGAGGGTATGGAAACGTGGGAGAGGCAGGCTACGTGCTGACGCACGGGTCCGTGCCAGCGTCCGGGCCAGGAGTAGGGTACGGCGTAGGGTAAGGTGTAGGGCTGGTGGTGGGTTTCTGTTCGGGGCTAGTGTTAGGGTTAGGGAACGGCAAGGCTTAGGGTACAGGTGAGGGTATGGAAACGTGGGAGAGGCAGGCTACATGCTGACGCACGGGTCCGTGCCAGCATACGGGCCAGGAGTAGGGTACGGCGTCGGGTGAGGTATAGGGCTGGTGGTGGGTTTTCGTTCCGGGCTAGTTTTAGGGTTAGGGAACGAAAGACTTAGGGCACAGGTGAGGTTACGGAAACGTGGGAGGGTCCTGCTACGTGCTGACGCATAGGTCAATGCCAGCGTACGGGCCAGGTGCAGGCTACGGCCTAGGGTAAAGCGTATGCCCGGTGGTGGGTTTCCGTTCCGGTCTAGGGTTAGTGTTAGGGAACGGCAAGGCTTAGGGCACAGGTGAGGGTACTGAAACGTGGGAGGGTCAGGCTACATGCTTACGCACGGGTCAGTGCCAGCGTACGGGCCAGGAATACGGTACGGCATAGGGTAAGGTGTAGGGCTGGTGGTGGTGTTCCGTTCCGGGCTAGGGTTAGCGTTAGGGTACGGCAATGCTTAGGGTACAGGTGAGGGTACGGAAACGTGGGAGAGGCAGGCTACGTGCTGACGCACGGGTCCGTGCCAGCGTACGGGCCAGGAGTAGGGTACGGCGTCGGGTAAGGTATAGGGCTGGTGGTGGGTTTCCGTTCCGGGCTAGGGTTAGGGTTAGGGAACGGCAATGCTTAGGGAACAGGTGAGGGTATGGAAACGTGGGAGGTTCAGCCTACGTGCTGACACAAGGGTCAGTGCCAGCGTACTGGCCAGGAGTAGGCTACGGTGTAGGGTAAGGTGTAGGGCTGGTGGTGGGTTTCTGTTCCGGGCTAGGGTTAGCGTTAGATTACGGCAAGTCTTAGGGCACAGGTGAGGGTACGGAAACGTGGGAGAGGCAGGCTACGTGCTGACGCATGGTTCCGTGCCAGCGTACGGTTCAGGAGTAGGCTACGGCATAGGGTAAGGTGTAGGGGTGTTGGTGGGTTTCCGTTCCGGGCTAGGGTTAGGGTTAGGGAATGACAAGGCTTAGGGTACAGTTGTGGGTACGGAAACGTGGGAGTGGCAGGCTACGTGCTGACGCACGGGTCAGTGCCAGCGTACGGGCCAGGAGTAGGGTACGGCGTTGGGTAAGGTTTAGTGCTGGTGGTGGGTTTCCGATCTGGGCTAGGGTTAGGGTTAGGGAACGGCAAGGCTTAGGGCACAGGTGAGGCTACGGATACGTGGGAGTGGCGGGCTACGTGTTTACATACGGGTTACTGCCAGTGTACGGGCCACGAGTAGGGTACGGCGTACGGTTAGGTGTAGGGTTGGTGGTGGGTTTCCATTCCGGGCTAGGGTTAGGGTTAGCGAACGGCAAGGCTTAGGGCACAGGTGAGGGTACGGAAACGTGGGAGAGGCAGGCTACGTGCTGACGCACGGGTCAGTGCCAGCGTATGGGCCAGGAGCAGGGTACGGTGTATGGTAAGGTAGAGGGCTGGTGGTGGGTTTCCGTTCCAGTCTAGGGTTAGGTTTAGGGAAGAGCAAGGCTTAGGGCACAGTTGAGGTTATGGAAACGTGGGACGGTCAGGCTACATGCTGACGCACGGGTCAGTGCCAGTGTACGGGCCAGGAGAAGGTTAGAGCGTAGGGTAAGGTGTAGGGCTGGTGGTGGGTTTCCGTTCTGGGCTAGGGTTAGGTTTAGGGAACGGCAAGGCTAAGGGCACAGGCGAGGGTACGGAGACATGGGAGAGGCAGGCTACGTGCTGACGCACGGGTTAGTGCCAGCGTACGGGCCAGGAGTAGGCTACGGCGTAGGGTAAGGTGTAGGGATGGTGGTGGGTTTCCGTTCCGGGTTAGAGTTAGGGTTAGGGAACGGAAAGTCTTAGGGCACAGGTGAGGGTACGGAAACGTGGGAGAGGCAGGCTACGTGATGCCGCACGGGTCCGTGCCAGCGTACGGGCCAGGAGTAGGGTACGGCGTTGGGTAAGGTGTAGGGCTGGTGCTGGGTTTCTATTCCGGGCTAGCTTTAGGGTTAGGGAACGGAAAGGAATAGGGCACAGGTGAGGGTACGGAAACCTGGGAAGGTCAGGCTAGGTGCCCACGCACGGGTCCGTGCCAGCGTACGGGCCAGGAGTAGGGTACGGCGTAGCGTAAGGTGTAGGGCTGGTGGTCGTTTTCCATTCGGGGCTAGGGTTAGGGTTATGGAATGGCAAGGCTTAGGACACAGGTGCGGATATGGAAACGGGGTAGGGTTAGGCTATGTGCTGACGCACGGTTTAGTGCCAGCGTACAGGCCAGGAGTAGGCAACGGCGTAGGGTAAGGTTTAGGTCTGGTGGTGGGTTTCCTTTCTGGGCTAGGGTTAGAGTTAGGGAACGGCAAGGCTTAGGGAACAGGTGAGGGTACGGAAACGTGGGGGGGGTCAGGCTACTTGCTGAGGCATGGGTCAGTGCCAGCGTCCGGGCCAGGAGTAAGGTACGGCGTAGGGTAAGGTGTACGGCTGGTGGTGGGTTTCTGTTCGGGGCTAGTGTTAGGGTTAGGGAACGGCAAGGCTTAGGGTACAGGTGAGGGTATGGAAACGTGGGAGAGGCAGGGTACATGCTGACGCACGGGTCCGTGCCAGCGTACGGGCCAGGAGTGGGTACGGCGTCGGGTAAGGTATAGGGCTGGTGGTGGGTTTCCGTTCCGGGCTAGTTTTAGGGTTAGGGAACGAAAGACTTAGGGCACAGGTGAGGTTACGGAAACGTGGGAGGGTCCTGCTACGTGCTGACGCATAGGTCAATGCCAGCGTACGGGCCAGGTGCAGGCTACGGCCTAGGGTAAGGCGTATGCCCGGTGGTGGGTTTCCGTTCCGGTCTAGGGTTAGTGTTAGGGAACGGCAAGGCTTAGGGCACATGTGAGGGTACTGAAACGTGGGAGGGTCAGGCTACATGCTTACGCACGGGTCAGTGCCAGCGTACGGCCCAGGAGTACGGTACGGCATAGGGTAAGGTGTAGGGCTGGTGGTGGTTTTCCGTTCCGGGCTAGGGTTAGGGTTAGGGAACGGCAATGCTTAGGGTATAGGTGAGGGTACGGAACCGTGGGAGAGGCAGGCTACGTGCTGACGCACGGGTCCGTGCCAGCGTACGGGCCAGGAGTAGGGTACGGCGTCGGGTAAGGTATAGGGCTGGTGGTGGGTTTCTGTTCCGGGCTAGGGTTAGCGTTAGATTACGGCAAGTCTTAGGGCACAGGTGAGGGTACGGAAACGTGGGAGAGGCAGGCTACGTGCTGACGCATGGTTCCGTGCCAGCGTACGGTTCAGGAGTAGGCTACGGCATAGGGTAAGGTGTAGGGGTGGTGGTGGGTTTCCGTTCCGTGCTAGGGTTAGGGTTAGGGAATGACAAGGCTTAGGGCACAGTTGTGGGTACGGAAACGTGGGAGGGGCAGGCTACGTGCTGACGCACGTGTCAGTGCCAGCGTAGGGGCCAGGAGTAGGGTACGGCGTTGGGTAAGGTTTAGTGCTGGTGGTGGGTTTCCGATCTGGGCTAGGGTTAGGGTTAGGGAACGGCAAGGCTTAGGGCACAGGTGAGGCTACGGATACGTGGGAGAGGCGGGCTACGTGTTTACACACGGGTTACTGCCAGTGTACGGGCCACGAGTAGGGTACGGCGTATGGTAAGGTGTAGGGTTGGTGGTGGGTTTCCATTCCGGGCTAGGGTTAGGGTTAGCGAACGGCAAGTCTTAGGGCACAGGTGAGGGTACGGAAACGTGGAAGAGGCAGGCTACGTGCTGACGCACGGGTCAGTGCCAGCGTATGGGCCAGGAGCAGGGTACGGTGTATGGTAAGGTGGAGGGCTGGTGGTGGGTTTCCGTTCCGGTCTAGGGTTAGGTTTAGGGAAGAGCAAGGCTTAGGGCACAGTTGAGGTTATGGAAACGTGGGACGGTCAGGCTACATGCTGACGCACGGGTCAGTGCCAGTGTATGGGCCAGGAGAAGGTTAGAGCGTAGGGTAAGGTGTAGGGCTGGTGGTGGGTTTCCGTTCTGGGCTAGGGTTAGGTTTAGGGAACGGCAAGGCTAAGGGCACAGGCGAGGGTACGGAGACGTGGGAGAGGCAGGCTACGTGCTGACGCATGGGTTAGTGCCAGCGTACGGGCCAGGAGTAGGCTATGGCATAGGGTAAGGTGTAGGGATGGTGGTGGGTTTCCGTTCCGGGTTAGAGTTAGGGTTAGGGAACGGCAAGGCTTAGGGCACAGGCGAGGGTACGGAAACGTGGGAGAGGCAGGCTACGTGCTGCCGCACGGGTCAGTGCCAGCGTATGGGCCAGGAGCAGGGTACGGTGTAGGGTAAGGTGGAGGGCTGTGGTGGGTTTCTGTTCCGGGCTAGGGTTAGGTTTAGGTAACGGTAAGGCTTAGGGCATAGTTGAGGGTACGGAAACGTGGGAGGGTCAGGCTACATGCTGACGCACGGGTCAGTGCCAGCGTACCGGCCAGGAGAAGGGTAGAGCGTAAGTTAAGGTGTAGGGATGGTGGTGAGTTTCCATTCAGGGCTAGGGTTAGGGTTAGGGAATGGCAACGCTTAGGGCACCGGTGTGGGTATGGAAACGTTGGAGAGGCAGGCTACGTGCTGACGCACGTGTCAGTGCCAGTGTACGGGCCAGAAGTAGGGTACGGCGTAGTTTAAGGTGTAGGGCTGGTGGTGGGTTTCCATTCCGTGCTAGGGTTACGTTTAGGGAACGGCAAGGCTTAGGGAACAGGCGAGGGTATGGAGACGTGGGAGAGGCAGGCTACGTGCTGACGCACGGGTTAGTGCCAGCGTACGGGCCAGGTGTCGGGTACGGCGTAGGGTAAGGTGTAGGGCTGGTGGTGGGTTTCCATTCTAGGCTAGGGTTAGGGTTAGGGAACGGCAAGGCATAGGGCACAGGTGAGGGTACGGAAACGTGGGAGGGTCAGGCTATGTGCTGACGCACAGGTCAGTGCCAGCGTACGGGCCAGGAGTCGGGTACGGCGTAGGGTAATGTGTAGGGCTGTTGGTGGCTTTGTGTTCCGGGCTAGGGTTAGGGTTAGGCAACGGCAAGGCTTAGGGCACAGGTGAGGGTACGGAAACGTGGGAGAGGCAGGCTACGTGCTGACGCACGGGTCAGTGCCTGCATACGGGCCTGGAGTAGGATACGGCGTAGGGTAAGGTGTAGGGCTGGTGGTGGGTTTCTGTTCCGGGCTAGGGTTAGGGTTAGGGAACGGCAAGGCTTAGGGCATAGGTGAGGGTACGGAAACGTGGGCGGGTCAGACTACGTGCTGACGCACGGGTCAGTGCCAGTGTATGGGCCAGGAGTAGGTTACGGTGTAGGGTAAGGTGTAGGGTGGTGGTGGGTTTCCGTTCCGGGCTAGGGTTAGGGTTAGGGAACGGCAAGGCTTAGGGCACAGGTGAGGGTACGGAAACGTGGGAGGGGCAGGCTACGTGGTGATGCACGGGTCAGTGCCAGCGTACGGGCCAGAATTAGGGTACGGCGTCGGGTAACTTTTAGGGCTGGTGGTGTGTTTCCGATCCGGGCTTGGGTTAGTGTTAGAGAACGACAAGCCTTTGGGCACAGGTGAGGGTACGGAAACGTGGGAGGGTCAGGCTATTTGCTGACGCATGGGTCAGTGCCAGCATACAGGCCAGCAGTAGGCAACGGCGTTGGGTAACGTGTAGGGCTGGTGGTGGGTTTCCTTTTCGTACTAGGGTTAGGGTTAGGGAACAGTAAGGCTTAGGGAACAGGTGAGGGTACTGAAACGTGGGAGGGTCAGGCTACGTTCTGACGCACGGGTCAGTGCCAGCGTACGGGTTAGGAGTAGGCTACAGCGTAGGGTAAGGTGTAGGGCTGGTGGTGGTTTTCCATTCCGGTCTATGGTTAGGGTTAGGGAACGGCAAGTCTTAGGGCACAGGTGAGGGTACGGAAACGTGGGAGAGGCAGGCTACGTGATGCCGCACGGGTCAGTGCCAGCGTATGGGCCAGGAGCAGGGTACGGCATAGGGTAAGGTGTAGGGCTGGTGCTGGGTTTCTGTTCCGGGCTAGGGTTAGGCTTAGGGAACGGCAAGGCTTAGGGCACAGGTGAGGGTACGGAAACGTGGGAGTGGCAGGCTACGTGGTGACGCATGGGTCAGTGCCAGCGTACGGGCCAGGAGTAGGGTACGGCGTTGGGTAAGGTTTAGGGCTGGTGCTGGGTTTCTATTCCGGGCTAGCGTTAGGGTTAGGGAACGGAAAGAAATAGGGCACAGGTGAGGGTACGGAAACCTGGGAAGGTCAGGCTACGTTGCAACGCACGGGTCCGTGCCAGCGTACGGGCCAGGAGTAGGGTACGGCGTAGTGTAAGGTGTAGGGCTGGTGGTCGTTTTCCATTCGGGGCTAGGGTTAGGGTTATGGAATGGCAAGGCTTAGGACACAGGTGAGGATATGGAAACGGGGTAGGGTCAGGCTATGTGCTGACGCACGGTTTAGTGCCAGCGTACAGGCCAGGAGTAGGCAACGGCGTAGGGTAAGGTTTAGGGCTGGTGGTGGGTTTCCTTTCTGGGCTAGGGTTAGAGTTAGGGAACGGCAAGGCTTAGGGAACAGGTGAGGGTACGGAAACGTGGGAGGGTCCGGCTACTTGCTGAGGCATGGGTCAGTGCCAGCGTCCGGGCCAGGAGTAAGGTACGGCGTAGGGTAAGGTGTAGGGCTGGTGGTGGGTTTCTGTTCGGGGCTAGTGTTAGGGTTAGGGAACGGCAAGGCTTAGGGTACAGGTGAGTGTATGGAAACGTGGGAGAGGCAGGCTACGTGCTGACGCACGGGTCCGTGCCAGCGTCCGGGCAAGGAGTAGGGTACGGCGTAGAGTAAGGTGTAAGGCTGGTTTTGGGTTTCCGTTCCGGGTTAGGGTTAGGGTTAGGGAACGGCAAGGCTTAGGGCATAGGTGAGGGTACGGAAACGTTGGAGAGTCAGACTACGTGATGACGAACAAGTCAGTGCCAGCGTACGGGCCAGGAGTAGGCTTCAACGTAGGGTATGGTGTAGGGCTGGTGGTGGGTTTCCGTTCTGGGCTAGGGTTAGGGTTAGGGAACGGCAAGGCTTAGGGCACATGTGAGGGTACGGAAACTTTGGAGTGGCAGGCTACGTGCTGACGCACGGGTCAGTGCCAGCGTACGGGCCAGGAATAGGGTACGGCGTAGGGTAAGGAGTAGGGCTGGTGGTGGGTTTCCGTTCCGGTCTAGGATTAGCGTTAGAGTACGGCAAGTTTTAGGGCACAGGTGAGGGTATGTAAACGTGTGAGAGGCAGGCTACGTGCTGACGCATGGTTCCGTGCCAGCGTACGGGTCAGGATTATGCTACGGCATAGGGTAAGGTGTAGGGGTGGTGTTGGGTTTCTGTTCCGGGCTAGGGTTAGGTTTAGGGAATGACAAGGCTTAGGGCACAGGTGAGGGTATGGAAACGTGGGAGGGGCAGGCTACATGATGCCGCACGGGTCAGTGCCAGCGTATGGGCCAGGAGCAGGGTACGGCGTAGGGTAAGGTGTAGAGCTGGTGCTGGATTTCTGTTCCGGGCTAGGGTTAGGCTTAGGGAACGGCAAGGCTTAGGGCACAGGTGAGGGTACGGAAACGTGGGAGTGGCAGGCTACGTGATGCCGCACGGGTCAGTGCCAGCGTACGGGCCAGGAGTAGGGTACGGCGTTGGGTAAGGTGTAAGGCTGGTGCTGGGTTTCTATTCCGGGATAGCGTTAGGGTTAGGGAACGGAAAGGAATAGGGCACAGGTGAGGGTACGGAAACCTGGGAAGGTCAGTCTACGTGCGAACGCACGGATCCGTGCCAGCGTACGGGCCAGGAGTAGGGTACGGCGTACTGTAAGGTGTAGGGCTTGTGGTCGTTTTTCATTCGGGGCTAGGGTTAGGGTTATGGAATGGCAAGGCTTAGGACACAGGTGAGGATATGGAAACGTCGTAGGGTCAGGCTATGTGCTGACGCACGGTTTAGTGCCAGCGTACAGGCCAGGAGTAGGCCACGGCGTAGGGTAAGGTTTAGGGCTGGTGGTGGGTTTCCTTTCTGGGCTAGGGTTAGAGTTAGGGAACGGCAAGGCTTAGGGAACAGGTGAGGGTACGGAAACGTGGGAGGGTCAGGCTACTTGCTGAGGCATGGGTCAGTGCCAGCGTCCGGGCCAGGAGTAAGGTACAGCGTAGGGTAAGGTGTAGGGCTGGTGGTGGGTTTCTGTTCGGGGCTAGTGTTAGGGTTAGGGAACGGCAAGGCTTAGGGTAGAGGTGAGGGTACGGAAACGTTGGAGGGTCCTGCTACGTGCTGACGCATGGGTCAATGCCAGCGTACGGGCCAGGTGCAGGCTACGGCCTAGGGTAAGGCGTATGCCCGGTGGTGGGTTTCCGTTCCGGGTTAGGGTTAGGGTTAGGGAATGACATGGGTTAGGGCACAGTTGTGGGTACGGAAACGTGGGAGGGGCAGGCTAAGTGCTGACGCACGGGTCAGTGCCAGCGTACGGGCCAGGAGTAGGGTACGGCGTAGGGTAAGGTGTAGGGCTGGTGGTGGTTTTCCGTTTCGGGCTAGGGTTAGGGTTAGGGAACGGCAAGGCTTCGGGCAGAGGTGAGGGTATGGAAACGTGGGAGAGGCGGGCTACGTGTTTTCACACGGGTTAGTGCCAGTGTACGGGCCAGGAGTAGGGTACGGCATAGGGTAAGGTGTAGGGTTGGTGGTGGGTTTCCATTTCGGGCTAGGGTTAGGGTTAGCGAACGGCAAGGCTTAGGGCACAGGTGAGGGTACGGAAACGTGGGAGAGGCAGGCTACATGCTGATGCACGGGTCAGTGCCAGCGTACATGCCAGGAGTAGGGTACCACGAAAGGTAAGGTGTAGGGCTGGTGGTGGGTTTCCGTTCCGGGCTAGGGTTAGGTTTAAGTAACGGTAAGGCTTAGGGCATAGTTGAGGGTACGGAAACGTGGGAGAGGCAGGCTACGTGCTGACGCACGGCTTAGTGCCAGCGTATGGGCCAGGAGTAGGCTACGGCACATGGTAAGGTGTAGGGCTGGTGGTGGGTTCCCGTTCCGGGCTAGGGTTAGGGTTAGGGAACGGCAAGGCTTAGGGCACAGGTGACGGTACGGAAACGTGGGAGGGTCAGGCTACATGCTGACGCACGGGTCAGTGCCAGCGTACGGGCCAAGAATAGGTTACGGCGTAGGGTAAGGTGTAGGGCGGTTGGTGGGTTTCCGTTCCGGACAAGGGTTAGGGTTAGGGAACGGCAAGGCTTAGGGAACAGTTGAGGGTACGGAAACGTGGGAGGGTCAGGGTATGTGGTGACGCAGGGGTCAGTGCCAGCGTACAGGCCAGGTGTAGGCAATGGCGTAGGGTAAGGTGTAGGGCTGGTGGTGGGTTTCCTTTCCGGGCTAGGGTTAGGGTTAGGGAACGGCAAGGCTTAGGGAAGAGGTGAGTGTACGGAAACATGGAAGGGTCAGGCTACGTGCTGACGCATGGCTCAGTGCCATCGTACGGGCCACGAGTAGGGTACGGCACAGGGTAAGGTGTAGGGCTGGTGCTGGGTTTCCGTTCCGGGCTAGGGTTAGCGTTAGGGTATGGCAAGGCTTAGCACACAGGTGAGGGTACGGAAACGTGGGAGGATCAGGCTATGTGCTGACGTACGGGTCAGTGCCAGCGTACGGGCCAGGAGTAAGGTACGGCGTAGTGTAAGGTGTACGGCTGGTGCTGGGTTTCCGTTCCGGGCTAGGGTCAGGGTTAGGGAACGGCAAGGCTTAGGGCACAAGTGAGGGTACAGAAACGTGGGAGGGTCAGGCTACATGCTGACGCACGAGTCAGTGCCAGCGTACGGGCCAGGAGTAGGGTACGGCTTATGGTAAGGTGTAGGGCTGGTGGTGGGTTTCCGTTCCGGGCTAGGGTTAGGGTTAGGGAACGGCAAGGCTTAGGGCACATGTGAGGGTACGGAAACGTGGGAGAGGCAGGCTACGTACTGACGCACGGGTCAGTGCCGCGTACTGGGCAGGAGTAGGGTACGGCGTTGGGAAAGGTGTAGGGCTGGTGGTGGTTTTCCGTACCGGGCTAGGGTTAGGGTTACGGAACGGCAAGGCTTAGGGCACAGGTGAGGGTATGGAAACGTGGCAGATGCAGGCTACATGCTGACGCAAGGGTCAGTGCCAGCGTACGGGCCAGGAGTAGGCTAGGGCATAGGGTAAGGTGTAGGGTTGGTGGTGGGTTGGCATTCCGGGGTAGTGTTAGGGTTAGGGAACGGCAAGGCTTAGGGTACAGGTGAGGGTACGGAAACGGCGGAGAGGCAGGCTACGTGCTGACGCACGGATTAGTGCCAGCGTACGGGCCAGGAGGAGGGTATGGCGTCGGGTAAGGTGTAGGGCTGGTGGTGGGTTTCCGTTCCGGGCTAGGGTTAGGGTTAGGGAACGGAAGACTTAGGGCACAGGTGACGTTACGGAAACGGGGGAGGGTCATGCTACGTGCTGACGCATGTGTCCGTGCCAGTGTACGGGCCAGGTGCAGGCTACGGCCTAGGGTAAGGCGTATGCCCGGTGGTGGGTTTCCGTTCCGGGCTAGGGTTAGTGTTAGGGAACGGCAAGGCTTAGGGCACAGGTGAGGGTATGGAAACGTGGGAGAGTCAGGCTACATGCATAAGCACAGGTCAGTGCCAGTGTATGGGCCAGGAGTACGGTACGGCGTAGGGTAAGGTGTAGGGCTGGTGGTGGTTTTCCGTTTCGGGCTAGGGTTAGGGTTAGGGAACGGCAATTCTTAGGGAACAGATGAGGGTATGGAAACGTGGGAGGGTGAGGCTACGTGCTGACGCAAGGGTCAGTGCCAGCGTACTGGCCAGGAGTAGGCTACGGTTTAGGGTAAGGTGTAGGGCTGGTGGTGGGTTTCCGTTCCGGGCTAGGGTTACGGTTAGGGAATGGCAAGGCCTAGGGCACAGGTGAGGGTACGGAAACGTGGGAGGGTCAGGCTACGTGCTAACGCACAGGTCAGTGCCAGCCTACGGGCCAGGAGTCGGGTACGGCGTAGGGTAAGGTGTAGGGCTGTTGGTGGCTTTGCGTTCCGGGCTAGGGTTAGGGTTAGACAACGGCAAGGCTTAGGGCACAGGTGAGGGTACGGAAACGTGGGAGGGGCAGGCTACGTGCTGACGCACGGGTCAGTGCCAGCGTATGGGCCAGGAGTAGGTTACGGTGTAGGGTAAGGTGTAGGGCTGGTGGTGTGTTTCTGTTCGGAGCTAGGGTTAGGGTTATGGAACGGCAAGGCTTAGGGCACAGGTGAGGGTACGGAAACGTGGGAGGTTCAGGCTACGTGCTGACGCACGGATCAGTGCCAGCGTATGGGCCTGGAGTAGGCTATGGCATAGGGTAATGTGTAGAGCTGGTGGTGGGTTCCTGTTCTGGGCTAGGGTTAGGGTTAGGGAACGACAAGCCTTAGGGCACAGGTGAGGGTACGGAAACGTGGAAGGGTCAGGCTATGTGCTGACGCACGGTTCACTGCCAGCGTACAGGCCAGGAGTAGGCAACAGCGTAGGGTAAGGTGTAGGGCTGGTGGTAGGTTTCCTTTCCATGCTAGGGTTAGAGGTAGGGAACGGCAAGGCTTAGGGCACAGGTGACGGTACGGAAACGTTGGAGAGGCAGGCTATGTGCTGACGCACGGGTCAGTGTCAGCGTACGGGTCAGGTGTAGGCTACGGCGCAGGGTAAGGTGTAGGGCTGGTCGTGGGTTTCCGTTCCGGGCTAGGGTTAGGGTTACGGAACTGCAAGTCTTAGGGTACAGGTGAGGGTACGGAAACGTGGGAGGGTCAGGCTACGTACTGACGCACGGGTCAGTGCCAGCGTACAGGCCAGGAGTAGGGTACGGCGTAGGGTAAGGTGTAGGTTGGTGGTGGGTTTCCGTTCCGGTCTTGGGTTAGGGTTAGGGAACAGTAAGGCTTAGGGAACAGGTGAGGGTACGGAAACGTGGGAGGGTCAGGCTACGTTCTCATGCACGGGTCAGTGCCAGCGTACGGGACAGAAGTAGGGTACGGCGTCGGGTAAGGTTTAGGGCTCGTGGTGGGTTTCCGATCTGGGCTAGGGTTAGGGTTAGGGAATGGCAAGGCTTAGGGCACAGGTGATGGTACGGAAACGTGGGAGTTTAGGCTACGTGACAATGCACGGGTCTGTGCCAGCGTACGGGCCTGGATTAGGCTACGGCTTAGGGTAAGGTGTACGGATAGTGGTGGGTTTCCGTTCCGGGCTAAGGTTAGTGTTAGGGAACCGAAAGGCTTAGGGCACAGGTGAGGGTACGAAAACGTGGGAGAGGGAGGCTACGTGCTGACGCACGGGTCAGTTTCAGGGTACGGGCCAGTTGTACGCAACGGCGTAGGGCAAGGTGTAGGGCTGGTGGTGGTTTTCCGTTCCGGGCTAGGGTTAGGGTTAGGGAACGGCAAGTCTTAGGGCACAGGTGAGGGTACGGAAACGTGGGAGAGGCAGGCTACGTGCTGCCGCACGGGTCAGTGCCAGCGTATGGGCCAGGAGCAGGGTACGGTGTAGGGTAAGGTGGAGGGCTGTGGTGGGTTTCCGTTCTGGGCTAGGGTTAGGTTTAGGTAACGGTAAGGCTTAGGGCATAGTTGAGGGTACGGAAACGTGGGAGGGTCAGGCTACATGCTGACGCACGTGTCAGTGCCAGCGTAGCGGCCAGGAGAAGGGTACAGCGTAGGTTAAGGTGTAGGGATGGTGGTGAGTTTCCGTTCAGGGCTAGGGTTAGGGTTAGGGAACGGCAAGGCTTAGGGCAGAGGTGAGGGTACGGAAACGTGGGAGAGGCGGGCTACGTGTTTACACACGGGTTAGTGCCAGTGTACGGGCCAGGAGTAGGGTACGGCATAGGGTAAGGTGTAGGGTTGGTGGTGGGTTTCCATTCCGGGCTAGGGTTAGGGTTAGCGAACGGCAAGGCTTAGGGCACAGGTGAGGGTACAGAAACGTGGGAGAGGCAGGCTACGTGCTGATGCACGGGTCAGTGCCAGCGTACATGCCAGGAGTAGGGTACCACGAAAGGTAAGGTGTAGGGCTGGTGGTGGGTTTCCGTTCCGGGCTAGGGTTAGGTTTAGGTAACGGTAAGGCTTAGGGCATAGTTGAGGGTACGGAAACGTGGGAGAGGCAGGCTACGTGCTGACGCACGGCTTAGTGCCAGCGTACGGGCCAGGAGTAGGCTACGGCATAGGGTAAGGTGTAGGGCTGGTGGTGTGTTCCCGTTCCGGGCTAGGGTTAGGGTTAGGGAACGGCAAGGCTTAGGGCACAGGTGACGGTACGGAAACGTGGGAGGGTCAGGCTACATGCTGACGCACGGGTCAGTGCCAGCGTACGGGCCAAGAATAGGTTACGGCGTAGGGTAAGGTGTAGGGCGGTTGGTGGGTTTCCGTTCCGGACTAGGGTTAGGGTTAGGGAACGGCAAGGCTTAGGGAACAGTTGAGGGTACGGAAACGTGGGAGGGTCAGGGTATGTGGTGACGCAGGGGTCAGTGCCAGCGTACAGGCCAGGTGTAGGCAATGGCGTAGGGTAAGGTGTAGGGCTGGTGGTGGGTTTCCTTTCCGGGCTAGGGTTAGGGTTAGGGAACGGCAAGGCTTAGGGCACAGCTGAGGGTACGGAAACGTGGGAGGGTCAGGCTACATGCTGACGCACGGGTCAGTGCCAGCGTACGGGCCAAGAATAGGTTACGGCGTAGGGTATGGTGTAGGGCTGGTGGTGGGTTTCCATTCCGGGCTAGGGTTAGGGGTAGGGAACGGCAAGGCTTAGCGAACAGGTGAGTGCACGGAAACATGGAAGGGTCAGGCTACGTGCTGACGCACGGCTCAGTGCCATCGTACGGGCCAGGAGTAGGGTACGGCACAGGGTAAGGTGTAGGGCTGGTGCTGGGTTTCCGTTCCGGGCTAGGGTTAGCGTTAGGGTATGGCAAGGCTTAGCACACAGGTGAGGGTACGGAAACGTGGGAGGATCAGGCTATGTGCTGACGTACGGTTCAGTGCCAGCGTACGGGCCAGGAGTAAGGTACGGCATAGTGTAAGGTGTACGGCTGGTGCTGGGTTTCCGTTCCGGGCTAGGGTCAGGGTTAGGGAACGGCAAGGCTTAGGGCACAAGTGAGGGTACAGAAACGTGGGAGGGTCAGGCTACATGCTGACGCACGAGTCAGTGCCAGCGTACGGGCCAGGAGTAGGGTACGGCTTATGGTAAGGTGTAGGGCTGGTGGTGGGTTTCCGTTCCGGGCTAGGGTTAGGGTTAGGGAACGGCAAGGCTTAGGATACAGGTGAGAGTACGGGAACGTGGGAGGGTCATGCTACATGCTGAGGCATGGGTCAGTGCCAGCGTCCGGGCCAGGAGTAAGGTACGGCGTAGGGTAAGGTGTAGGGCTGGTGGTGGGTTTCCCTTCCTGGCTAGTGTTAGGGTTAGGGAACGGCAAGGCTTAGGGCACATGTGAGGGTACGGAAACGTGGGAGAGGCAGGCTACGTACTGACGCACGGGTCAGTGCCGCGTACTGGGCAGGAGTAGGGTACTGCGATGGGAAAGGTGTAGGGCTGGTGGTGGTTTTCCGTACCCGGCTAGGGTTAGGGTTACGGAACGGCAAGGCTTAGGGCACAGGTGAGGGTATGGAAACGTGGCAGATGCAGGCTACATGCTGACGCAAGGGTCAGTGCCAGCGTACGGGCCAGGAGTAGGCTAGGGCATAGGGTAAGGTGTAGGGTTGGTGGTGGGTTGCCATTCCGGGGTAGTGTTAGGGTTAGGGAACGGCAAGGCTTAGGGTACAGGTGAGGGTACGGAAACGGCGGAGAGGCAGGCTACGTGCTGACGCACGGATTAGTGCCAGCGTACGGGCCAGGAGGAGTGTACGGCGTCGGGTAAGGTGTAGGGCTGGTTGTGGGTTTCCGTTCCGGGCTAGGGTTAGGGTTAGGGAACGGAAGACTTAGGGCACAGGTGACGTTACGGAAACGGGGGAGGGTCATGCTACGTGCTGACGCATGGGTCCGTGCCAGTGTACGGGCCAGGTGCAGGCTACGGCCTAGGGTAAGGCGTATGCCCGGTGGTGGGTTTCCGTTCCGGGCTAGGGTTAGTGTTAGGGAACGGCAAGGCTTAGGGCACAGGTGAGGGTATGGAAACGTGGGAGAGGCAGGCTACATGCTTAAGCACAGGTCAGTGCCAGTGTACGGGCCAGGAGTACGGTACGGCGTAGGGTAAGGTGTAGGGCTGGTGGTGGTTTTCCGTTTCGGGCTAGGGTTAGGGTTAGGGAACGGCAATTCTTAGGGAACAGATGAGGGTATGGAAACGTGGGAGGGTGAGGCTACGTGCTGACGCAAGGGTCAGTGCCAGCGTACTGGCCAGGAGTAGGCTACGGTTTAGGGTAAGGTGTAGGGCTGGTGGTGGGTTTCCGTTCCGGGCTAGGGTTACGGTTAGGGAATGGCAAGGCCTAGGGCACAGGTGAGGGTACGGAAACGTGGGAGGGTCAGGCTACGTGCTAACGCACAGGTCAGTGCCAGCCTACGGGCCAGGAGTCGGGTACGGCGTAGGGTAAGGTGTAGGGCTGTTGGTGGCTTTGCGTTCCGGGCTAGGGTTAGGGTTAGACAACGGCAAGGCTTAGGGCACAGGTGAGGGTACGGAAACGTGGGAGGGGCAGGCTACGTGCTGACGCACGGGTCAGTGCCAGCGTATGGGCCAGGAGTAGGCTACGGTGTAGGGTAAGGTGTAGGGCTGGTGGTGTGTTTCCGTTCGGAGCTAGGGTTAGGGTTATGGAACGCCAAGGCTTATGGCACAGGTGAGGGTACGGAAACGTGGGAGGTTCAGGCTACGTGCTGACGCACGGATCAGTGCCAGCGTATGGGCCTGGAGTAGGCTATGGCATAGGGAAATGTGTAGAGCTGGTGGTGGGTTCCTGTTCTGGGCTAGGGTTAGGGTTAGGGGACGACAAGCCTTAGGGCACAGGTGAGGGTACGGAAACGTGGAAGGGTCAGGCTATGTGCTGACGCACGGTTCACTGCCAGCATACAGGCCAGGAGTAGGCAACAGCGTAGGGTAAGGTGTAGGGCTGGTGGTAGGTTTCCTTTCCATGCTAGGGTTAGAGGTAGGGAACGGCAAGGCTTAGGGCACAGGTGACGGTACGGAAACGTTGGAGAGGCAGGCTATGTGCTGACGCACGGGTCAGTGTCAGTGTACGGGTCAGGTGTAGGCTACGGCGCAGGGTAAGGTGTAGGGCTGGTCGTGGGTTTCCGTTCCGGGCTAGGGTTAGGGTTACGGAACTGCAAGTCTTAGGGTACAGGTGAGGGTACGGAAACGTGGGAGGGTCAGGCTACGTACTGACGCACGGGTCAGTGCCAGCGTACAGGCCAGGAGTAGGGTACGGCGTAGGGTAAGGTGTAGGTTGGTGGTGGGTTTCCGTTCCGGTCTTGGGTTAGGGTTAGGGAACAGTAAGGCTTAGGGAACAGGTGAGGGTACGGAAAGGTGGGAGGGTCAGGCTACGTTCTGACGCACGGGTCAGTGCCAGCGTACGGGACAGAAGTAGGGTACGGCGTCGGGTAAGGTTTAGGGCTGGTGGTGGGTTTCCGATCTGGGCTAGGGTTAGGGTTAGGGAATGGCAAGGCTTAGGGCACAGGTGATGGTACGGAAACGTGGGGGGTCAGGCTACGTGACAATGCACGGGTCTGTGCCAGCGTACGGGCCTGGATTAGGCTACGGCTTAGGGTAAGGTGTACGGATGGTGGTGGGTTTCCGTTCCGGGCTAAGGTTAGTGTTAGGGAACCGAAAGGCTTAGGGCACAGGTGAGGGTACGAAAACGTGGGAGAGGGAGGCTACGTGCTGACGCACGGGTCAGTTTCAGGGTACGGGCCAGTTGTACGCAACGGCGTAGGGCAAGGTGTAGGGCTGGTGGTGGTTTTCCGTTCCGGGCTTGGGTTAGGGTTAGGGAACGGCAAGTCTTAGGGCACAGGTGAGGGTACGGAAACGTGGGAGAGGCAGGCTACGTGCTGCCGCACGGGTCAGTGCCAGCGTATGGGCCAGGAGCAGGGTACGGTGTAGGGTAAGGTGGAGGGCTGTGGTGGGTTTCCGTTCCGGGCTAGGGTTAGGTTTAGGTAACGGTAAGGCTTAGGGCATAGTTGAGGGTACGGAAACGTGGGAGGGTCAGGCTACATGCTGACGCACGTGTCAGTGCCAGCGTAGCGGCCAGGAGAAGGGTACAGCGTAGGTTAAGGTGTAGGGATGGTGGTGAGTTTCCGTTCATGGCTAGGGTTAGGGTTAGGGAATCGCAATGCTTAGGGCACCGGTGAGCGTATGGAAACGTGGGAGGGGCAGGCTTCGTGCTGACGCACTTGTCAGTGCCAGCGTACGGGCCAGGAGTAGGGTACGGCGTAGGGTAAGGTTTAGGGCTGGTGGTGGTTTTCCATTCCTGGCTATGGTTAGGGTTAGGGAACGGCAAGTCTTAGGGCACAGGTGAGGGTACGGAAACGTGGGAGAGGCAGGCTACGTGATGCCGCACGGGTCAGTGCCAGCGTATCGGCCAGGAGCAGGGTACGGCATAGGGTAAGGTTTAGGGCTGGTGCTGGGTTTCTGTTCCGGGCTAGGGTTAGGCTTAGGGAACGGCAAGGCTTAGGGCACAGGTGAGGGTACGGAAACGTGGGAGTGGCAGGCTACGTGGTGACGCAGGGGTCAGTGCCAGCGTACGGGCCAGGAGTAGGGTACGGCGTTGGGTAAGGTGTAGGGCTGGTGCTGGGTTTCTATTCCGGGCTAGCTTTAGGGTTAGGGAACGGAAAGGAATAGGGCACAGGTGAGGGTACGGAAACCTGGGAAGGTCAGGCTAGGTGCCCACGCACGGGTCCGTGCCAGCGTACGGGCCAGGAGTAGGGTACGGCGTAGCGTAAGGTGTAGGGCTGGTGGTCGTTTTCCATTCGGGGCTAGGGTTAGGGTTATGGAATGGCAAGGCTTAGGACACAGGTGCGGATATGGAAACGGGGTAGGGTCAGGCTATGTGCTGACGCACGGTTTAGTGCCAGCGTACAGGCCAGGAGTAGGCAACGGCGTAGGGTAAGGTTTAGGGCTGGTGGTGGGTTTCCTTTCTGGGCTAGGGTTAGAGTTAGGGAACGGCAAGGCTTAGGGAACAGGTGAGGGTACGGAAACGTGGGGGGGTCAGGCTACTTGCTGAGGCATGGGTCAGTGCCAGCGTCCGGGCCAGGAGTAAGGTACGGCGTAGGGTAAGGTTTAGGGCTGGTGGTGGGTTTCTGTTCGGGGCTAGTGTTAGGGTTAGGGAACGGCAAGGCTTAGGGTACAGGTGAGGGTATGGAAACGTGGGAGAGGCAGGGTACATGCTGACGCACGGGTCCGTGCCAGCGTACGGGCCAGGAGTAGGGTACGGCGTCGGGTAAGGTATAGGGCTGGTGGTGGGTTTCCATTCCGGGCTAGTTTTAGGGTTAGGGAACGAAAGACTTAGGGCACAGGTGAGGTTACGGAAACGTGGGAGGGTCCTGTTAAGTGCTGACGCATAGGTCAATGCCAGCGTACGGGCCAGGTGCAGGCTACGGCCTAGGGTAAGGCGTATGCCCGGTGGTGGGTTTCCGTTCCGGTCTAGGGTTAGTGTTAGGGAACGGCAAGTCTTAGGGCACATGTGAGGGTACTGAAACGTGGGAGGGTCAGGCTACATGCTTACGCACGGGTCAGTGCCAGCGTACGGGCCAGGAGTACGGTATGGCATAGGGTAAGGTGTAGGGCTGGTGGTGGTTTTCCGTTCCGGGCTAGGGTTAGGGTTAGGGAACGGCAATGCTTAGGGTACAGGTGAGGGTACGGAAACGTGGGAGAGGCAGGCTACGTGCTGACGCACGGGTCCGTGCCAGCGTACGGGCCAGGAGTAGGGTACGGCGTCGGGTAAGGTATAGGGATGGTGGTGGGTTTCTGTTCCGGGCTAGGGTTAGTGTTAGATTACGGCAAGTCTTAGGGCACAGGTGAGGGTACGGAAACGTGGGAGAGGCAGGCTACGTGCTGACGCATGGTTCCGTGCCAGCGTACGGTTCAGGAGTAGGCTACGGCATAGGGTAAGGTGTAGGGGTGGTGGTGGGTTTCCGTTCCGGGCTAGGATTAGGGTTAGGGAATGACAAGGCTTAGGGCACAGTTGTGGGTACGGAAACGTGGGAGGGGCAGGCTACGTGCTGACGCACGTGTCAGTGCCAGCGTAGGGGCCAGGAGTAGGGTACGGCGTTGGGTAAGGTTTAGTGCTGGTGGTGGGTTTCCGATCTGGGCTAGGGTTAGGGTTAGGGAACGGCAAGGCTTAGGGCACAGGTGAGGCTACGGATACGTGGGAGAGGCGGGCTACGTGTTTACACACGGGTTACTGCCAGTGTACGGGCCACGAGTAGGGTACGGCGTAGGGTAAGGTGTAGGGTTGGTGGTGGGTTTCTATTCCGGGCTAGGGTTAGGGTTAGCCAACGGCAAGTCTTAGGGCACAGGTGAGGGTACGGAAACGTGGGAGAGGCAGGCTACGTGCTGACGCACGGGTCAGTGCCAGCGTATGGGCCAGGAGCAGGGTACGGTGTATGGTAAGGTGGAGGGCTGGTGGTGGGTTTCCGTTCCGGTCTAGGGTTAGGTTTAGGGAAGAGCAAGGCTTAGGGCACAGTTGAGGTTATGGAAACGTGGGACGGTCAGGCTACATGCTGACGCACGGGTCAGTGCCAGTGTATGGGCCAGGAGAAGGTTAGAGCGTAGGGTAAGGTGTAGGGCTGGTGGTGGGTTTCCGTTCTGGGCTAGGGTTAGGTTTAGGGAACGGCAAGGCTAAGGGCACAGGCGAGGGTACGGAAACGTGGGAGAGGCAGGCTACGTGCTGCCGCACGGGTTAGTGCCAGCGTACGGGCCAGGAGTAGGCTACGGCATAGGGTAAGGTGTAGGGATGGTGGTGGGTTTCCGTTCCGGGTTAGAGTTAGGGTTAGGGAACGGCAAGGCTTAGGGCACAGGCGAGGGTACGGAAACGTGGGAGAGGCAGGCTACGTGCTGCCGCACGGGTCAGTGCCAGCGTATGGGCCAGGAGCAGGGTACGGTGTAGGGTAAGGTGGAGGGCTGTGGTGGGTTTCTGTTCCGGGCTAGGGTTAGGTTTAGGTAACGGTAAGGCTTAGGGCATAGTTGAGGGTACGGAAACGTGGGAGGGTCAGGCTACATGCTGACGCACGGGTCAGTGCCAGCGTACCGGCCAGGAGAAGGGTAGAGCGTAAGTTAAGGTGTAGGGATGGTGGTGAGTTTCCTTTCAGGGCTAGGGTTAGAGTTAGGGAACGGCAAGTCTTAGGGAACAGGTGAGGGTACGGAAACGTGGGAGGGTCAGGCTACTTGCTGAGGCATGGGTCAGTGCCAGCGTCCGGCCAGGAGTAAGGTACGGCGTCGGGTAAGGTGTAGGGCTGGTGGTGGGTTTCTGTTCGGGGCTAGTGTTAGGGTTAGGGAACGGCAAGGCTTAGGGTACAGGTGAGTGTATGGAAACGTGGGAGAGGCAGGCTACGTGCTGACGCACGGGTCCGTGCCAGCGTCCGGGCAAGGAGTAGGGTACGGCGTAGGGTAAGGTGTAGGGCTGGTGGTGGGTTTCTGTCCGGGGCTAGTGTTAGGGTTAGGGAACGGCAAGGCTTAGGGAACAGGTGAGGGTATGGAAACGTGGGAGGGTCAGGCTACGTGCTGACACAAGGGTCAGTGCCAGCGTACTGGCCAGGAGTAGGCTACGGTGTAGGGTAAGGTGTAGGGCTGGTGGTGGGTTTCTGTTCCGGGCTAGGGTTAGCGTTAGATTACGGCAAGTCTTAGGGCACAGGTGAGGGTACGGAAACGTGGGAGAGGCAGGCTACGTGCTGACGCATGGTTCCATGCCAGCGTACGGTTCAGGAGTAGGCTACAGCATAGGGTAAGGTGTAGGGGTGGTGGTGGGTTTCCGTTCCGGGCTAGGGTTAGGGTTAGGGAATGGCAAGGCTTAGGGCACAGTTGTGGGTACGGAAACGTGGGAGGGGCAGGCTACGTGCTGACGCACGGGTCAGTGCCAGCGTACGGGCCAGGAGTAGGGTACGGCGTTGGGTAAGGTTTAGTGCTGGTGGTGGGTTTCCGATCTGGGCTAGGGTTAGGGTTAGGGAACGGCAAGGCTTAGGGCACAGGTGAGGCTACGGATACGTGGGAGAGGCGGGCTACGTGTTTACATACGGGTTACTGCCAGTGTACGGGCCACGAGTAGGGTACGGCGTACGGTAAGGTGTAGGGTTGGTGGTGGGTTTCCATTCCGGGCTAGGGTTAGGGTTAGCGAACGGCAAGGCTTAGGGCACAGGTGAGGGTACGGAAACGTGGGAGAGGCAGGCTACGTGCTGACGCACGGGTCAGTGCCAGCGTATGGGCCAGGAGCAGGGTACGGTGTATGGTAAGGTGGAGGGCTGGTGGTGGGTTTCCGTTCCGGTCTAGGGTTAGGTTTAGGGAAGAGCAAGGCTTAGGGCACAGTTGAGGTTATGGAAACGTGGGACGGTCAGGCTACATGCTGACGCACGGGTCAGTGCCAGTGTACGGGCCAGGAGAAGGTTAGAGCGTAGGGTAAGGTGTAGGGCTGGTGGTGGGTTTCCGTTCTGGGCTAGGGTTAGGTTTAGGGAACGGCAAGGCTAAGGGCACAGGCGAGGGTACGGAGACGTGGGAGAGGCAGGCTACGTGCTGACGCACGGGTTAGTGCCAGCGTACAGGCCAGGAGTAGGCTACGGCGTAGGGTAAGGTGTAGGGATGGTGGTGGGTTTCCGTTCCGGGTTAGAGTTAGGGTTAGGGAACGGCAAGGCTTAGGGCACAGGCGAGGGTACGGAAACGTGGGAGAGGCAGGCTACGTGCTGCCGCACGGGTCAGTGCCAGCGTATGGGCCAGGAGCAGGGTACGGTGTAGGGTAAGGTGGAGGGCTGTGGTGGGTTTCTGTTCCGGGCTAGGGTTAGGTTTAGGTAACGGTAAGGCTTAGGGCATAGTTGAGGGTACGGAAACGTGGGAGGGTCCGGCTACATGCTGACGCACGGGTCAGTGCCAGCGTACCGGCCAGGAGAAGGGTAGAGCGTAAATTAAGGTGTAGGGATGGTGGTGAGTTTCCTTTCAGGGCTAGGGTTAGGGTTAGGGAATGGCAACGCTTAGGGCACCGGTGTGGGTACGGAAACGTTGGAGAGGCAGGCTACGTGCTGACGCACGTGTCAGTGCCAGTGTACGGGCCAGAAGTAGGGTACGGCGCAGTTTAAGGTGTAGGGCTGGTGGTGGGTTTCCATTCCGGGCTAGGGTTACGTTTAGGGAACCGCAAGGCTTAGGGAACAGGCGAGGGTATGGAGACGTGGGAGAGGCAGGCTACGTGCTGATGCACGGGTTAGTGCCAGCGTACGGGCCAGGTGTCGGGTACGGCGTAGGGTAAGGTGTAGGGCTGGTGGTGGGTTTCCATTCCGGGCTAGGGTTAGGGTTAGGGAACGGCAAGGCAGAGGGCACAGGTGAGGGTACGGAAACGTGGGAGGGTCAGGCTATGTGCTGACGCACAGGTCAGTGCCAGCGTACGGGCCAGGAGTCGGGTACGGCGTAGGGTAAGGTGTAGGGCTGTTGGTGGCTTTGCGTTCCGGGCTAGGGTTAGGGTTAGGCAACGGCAAGGCTTAGGGCACAGGTGAGGGTACGGAAACGTGGGAGAGGCAGGCTACGTGCTGACGCACGGGTCAGTGCCTGCATACGGGCCTGGAGTAGGATACGGCGTAGGGTAAGGTGTAGGGCTGGTGGTGGGTTTCTGTTCCGGGCTAGGGTTAGGGTTAGGGAACGGCAAGGCTTAGGGCATAGGTGAGGGTACGGAAACGTGGGCGGGTCAGACTACGTGCTGACGCACGGGTCAGTGCCAGTGTATGGGCCAGGAGTAGGTTACGGTGTAGGGTAAGGTGTAGGGTGGTGGTGGGTTTCCGTTCCGGGCTAGGGTTAGGGTTAGGGAACGGCAAGGCTTAGGGCACAGGTGAGGGTACGGAAACGTGGGAGGGGCAGGCTACGTGGTGATGCACGGGTCAGTGCCAGCGTACGGGCCAGAATTAGGGTACGGCGTCGGGTAACTTTTAGGGCTGGTGGTGTGTTTCCGATCCGGGCTTGGGTTAGTGTTAGAGAACGACAAGCCTTTGGGCACAGGTGAGGGTACGGAAACATGGGAGGGTCAGGCTATTTGCTGACGCATGGGTCAGTGCCAGCATACAGGCCAGCAGTAGGCAACGGCGTTGGGTAACGTGTAGGGCTGGTGGTGGGTTTCCTTTTCGGGCTAGGGTTAGGGTTAGGGAACAGTAAGGCTTAGGGAACAGGTGAGGGTACTGAAACATGGGAGGGTCAGGCTACGTTCTGACGCACGGGTCAGTGCCAGCGTACGGGTTAGGAGTAGGCTACAGCGTAGGGTAAGGTGTAGGGCTGGTGGTGGTTTTCTATTCCGGTCTATGGTTAGGGTTAGGGAACGGCAAGTCTTAGGGCACAGGTGAGGGTACGGAAACGTGGGAGAGGCAGGCTACGTGATGCCGCACGGGTCAGTGCCAGCGTATGGGCCAGGAGCAGGGTACGGCATAGGGTAAGGTGTAGGGCTGGTGCTGGGTTTCTGTTCCGGGCTAGGGTTAGGCTTAGGGAACGGCAAGGCTTAGGGCACAGGTGAGGGTACGGAAACGTGGGAGTGGCAGGCTACGTGGTGACGCATGGGTCAGTGCCAGCGTACGGGCCAGGAGTAGGGTACGGCGTTGGGTAAGGTTTAGGGCTGGTGCTGGGTTTCTATTCCGGGCTAGCTTTAGGGTTAGGGAACGGAAAGAAATAGGGCACAGGTGAGGGTACGGAAACCTGGGAAGGTCAGGCTACGTTGCAACGCACGGGTCCGTGCCAGCGTACGGGCCAGGAGTAGGGTACGGCGTAGTGTAAGGTGTAGGGCTGGTGGTCGTTTTCCATTCGGGGCTAGGGTTAGGGTTATGGAATGGCAAGGCTTAGGACACAGGTGAGGATATGGAAACGGGGTAGGGTCAGGCTATGTGCTGATGCACGGTTTAGTGCCAGCGTACAGGCCAGGAGTAGGCAACGGCGTAGGGTAAGGTTTAGGGCTGGTGGTGGGTTTCCTTTCTGGGCTAGGGTTAGAGTTAGGGAACGGCAAGGCTTAGGGAACAGGTGAGGGTACGGAAACGTGGGAGGGTCAGGCTACTTGCTGAGGCATGGGTCAGTGCCAGCGTCCGGGCCAGGAGTAAGGTACGGCGTAGGGTAAGGTGTAGGGCTGGTGGTGGCTTTCTGTTCGGGGCTAGTGTTAGGGTTAGGGAACGGCAAGGCTTAGGGTACAGGTGAGTGTATGGAAACGTGGGAGAGGCAGGCTACGTGCTGACGCACGGGTCCGTGCCAGCGTCCGGGCAAAGAGTAGGGTACGGCGTAGGGTAAGGTGTAGGGCTGGTGGTGGGTTTCTGTTCGGGGCTAGTGTTAGGGTTAGGGAACGGCAAGGCTTAGGGTACAGGTGAGGGTATGGAAACGTGGGAGAGGCAGGCTACGTGCTGACGCACGGGTCCGTGCCAGCGTCCGGGCCAGGAGTAGGGTACGGCGTAGGGTAAGGTGTAGGGCTGGTGGTGGGTTTCTGTTCGGGGCTAGTGTTAGGGTTAGGGAACGGCAAGGCTTAGGGTACAGGTGAGGGTATGGAAACGTGGGAGAGGCAGGCTACATGCTGACGCACGGGTCCGTGCCAGCGTACGGGCCAGGAGTAGGGTACGGCGTCGGGTAAGGTATAGGGCTGGTGGTGGGTTTTCGTTCCGGGCTAGTTTTAGGGTTAGGTAACGAAAGACTTAGGGCACAGGTGAGGTTACGGAAACGTGGGAGGGTCCTGCTACGTGCTGACGCATAGGTCAATGCCAGCGTACGGGCCAGGTGCAGGCTACGGCCTAGGGTAAGGCGTATGCCCGGTGGTGGGTTTCCGTTCCGGTCTAGGGTTAGTGTTAGGGAACGGCAAGGCTTAGGGCACAGGTGAGGGTACTGAAACGTGGGAGGGTCAGGCTACATGCTTACGCACGGGTCAGTGCCAGCGTACGGGCCAGGAGTACGGTACGGCATAGGGTAAGGTGTAGGGCTGGTGGTGGTTTTCCGTTCCGGGCTATGGTTAGGGTTAGGGAACGGCAATGCTTAGGGTACAGGTGAGGGTACGGAAACGTGGGAGAGGCAGGCTACGTGCTGACGCACTGGTCCGTGCCAGCGTACGGGCCAGGAGTAGGGTACGGCGTCGGGTAAGGTATAGGGCTGGTGGTGGGTTTCCGTTCCGGGCTAGGGTTAGGGTTAGGGAACGGCAATGCTTAGGGAACTGGTGAGGGTATGGAAACGTGGGAGGGTCAGGCTACGTGCTGACACAAGGGTCAGTGCCAGCGTACTGGCCAGGAGAAGGCTACGGTGTAGGGTAAGGTGTAGGGCTGGTGGTGGGTTTCTGTTCCGGGCTAGGGTTAGCGTTAGATTACGGCAAGTCTTAGGGCACAGGTGAGGGTACGGAAACGTGGGAGAGGCAGGCTACGTGCTGACGCATGGTTCCGTGCCAGCGTACGGTTCAGGAGTAGGCTACGGCATAGGGTAAGGTGTAGGGGTGGTGGTGGATTTCCGTTCCGGGCTAGGGTTAGGGTTAGGGAATGACAAAGCTTAGGGCACAGTTGTGGGTACGGAAACGTGGGAGGGGCAGGCTACGTGCTGACGCACGGGTCAGTGCCAGCGTACGGGCCAGGAGTAGGGTACGGCGTTGGGTAAGGTTTAGTGCTGGTGGTGGGTTTCCGATCTGGGCTAGGGTTAGGGTTAGGGAACGGCAAGGCTTAGGGCACAGGTGAGGCTACGGATACGTGGGAGAGGCGGGCTACGTGTTTACATACGGGTTACTGCCAGTGTACGGGCCACGAGTAGGGTACGGCGTAGGGTAAGGTGTAGGGTTGGTGGTGGGTTTCCATTCCGAGCTAGGGTTAGGGTTAGCGAACGGCAAAGCTTAGGGCACAGGTGAGGGTACGGAAACGTGGGAGAGGCAGGCTACGTGCTGACGCACGGGTCAGTGCCAGCGTATGGGCCAGGAGCAGGGTACGGTGTATGGTAAGGTGGAGGGCTGGTGGTGGGTTACCGTTCCGGTCTAGGGTTAGGTTTAGGGAACAGCAAGGTTTAGGGCACAGTTAAGGTTATGGAAACGTGGGACGGTCAGGCTACATGCTGACACACGGGTCAGTGCCAGTGTATGGCCCAGGAGAAGGTTAGAGCGTAGGGTAAGGTGTAGGGCTGGTGGTGGGTTTCCGTTCTGGGCTAGGGTTAGGTTTAGGGAACGGCAAGGCTAAGGGCACAGGCGAGGGTACGGAGACGTGGGAGAGGCAGGCTACGTGCTGACGCACGGGTTAGTGCCAGCGTACGGGCCAGGAGTAGGCTACGGCATAGGGTAAGGTGTAGGGATGGTGGTGGGTTTCCGTTCCGGGTTAGAGTTAGGGTTAGGGAACGGCAAGGCTTAGGGCACAGGCGAGGGTACGGAAACGTGGGAGAGGCAGGCTACGTGCTGCCGCACGGGTCAGTGCCAGCGTATGGGCCAGGAGCAGGGTACGGTGTAGGGTAAGGTGGAGGGCTGTGGTGGGTTTCTGTTCCGGGCTAGGGTTAGGTTTAGGTAACGGTAAGGCTTAGGGCATAGTTGAGGGTACGGAAACGTGGGTGGGTCAGGCTACATGCTGACGCACGGGTCAGTGCCAGCGTACCCGCCAGGAGAAGGGTAGAGCGTAAGTTAAGGTGTAGGGATGGTGGTGAGTTTCCTTTCAGGACTAGGGTTAGGGTTAGGGAATGGCAACGCTTAGGGCACCGGTGTGGGTACGGAAACGTTGGAGAGGCAGGGTACGTGCTGACGCACGTGTCAGTGCCAGCGTACGGGCCAGAAGTAGGGTACGGTGTAGGGTAAGGTGTAGGGCTAGTGGTGGGTTTCTGTTCCGGGCTAGGGTTAAGGTTAGGGAACGGCAAGGCTTAGGGCACAGGTGAGGTTATGGAAACGTGGGAGGGTCAGGGTACGTGCTGACGCACGTGTCAGTGCCATCATACGGGCCAGGAGTAGGCTACGGCGTAGGGTAAGGTGTAGGGCTGGTGGTGGGTTTCCGTTCTGGGCTAGGTTTAGGGTTAGGGAACGGCAAGTCTTAGGGAACAGGTGAGGGTACGGAAACGTGGGAGGGTCAGCCTACGTACTGACGCACGGGTCACTAGCAGCGTACGGGCCAGGATTAGGTTACGGAGTAGGGTAAGGTGTAGGGCTGGTGGTGGGTTTCCGTTCCGGGCTAGTGTTAGGGTTAGTGAACGGCAAGTCTTAGGGCATAGGTGAGGGTACGGAAACGTGGGAGGTTCAGGCTACATGCTGACGCACGGGTCAGTGCCAGCGTACGGGCCAGAAGTAGGGTACGGCGTCGGGTAACGTTTAGGGCTGGTGGTGTGTTTCCGTTCCGGGCTAGGGTTAGTGATAGAGAACGACAAGCCTTAGGGCACAGGTGAGGGTACAGAAACGTGGGAGGGTCAGGCTATTTGCTGACGCATTGGTCAGTGCCAGCATACAGGCCAGGAGTAGGCAACGGCGTGGGGTAAGGAGTAGGGCTGGTAGTGGGTTTCCTTTTCGGGCTAGGGTTAGGTTTAGGGAATGGCAAGGCTTAGGGCACAGGTGAGGGTAGTGAAACGTGGGAGAGGCAGGCTACGTGGTGATGCACGGGTCAGTGCCAGCATACAGGCCAGGAGTAGGCAACGGCTTAGGTTAAGGGGTAGGGCTGGTGGTGGGTTTCCGTTCTGGGCTATGGATAGGGTTAGGGTATGGCAAGGCTTAGGGCACAGGTGAGGGTAGGGAAAAATGGGACGGTCAGCCTACGTGATGACGAACATGTCAGTGCCAGCGTACGGGCCAGGAGTATTCTTCGACGTAGGGTAAGGTGTAGGGCTGGTGGTGGGTTTCCGTTCTGGGCTAGGGTTAGGGTTAGGGAACGGCAAGGCTTAGGGCACATGTGAGGGTAC
Source organism: Mesoplodon bidens (assembly GCF_964165515.1). Taxonomy (NCBI): domain Eukaryota; kingdom Metazoa; phylum Chordata; class Mammalia; order Artiodactyla; family Ziphiidae; genus Mesoplodon; species Mesoplodon bidens. The sequence goes on along the minus strand of NW_027672436.1, from coordinate 11,833 downwards.
GGAAACTTTGGAGTGGCAGGCTACATGCTGACGCACGGGTCAGTGCCAGCGTACGGGCCAGGAGTAGGGTACGGCGTAGGGTAAGGTGTAGGGCTGGTGGTGGGTTTCCGTTCTGGGCTAGGGTTAGGGTTAGGGAACGGCAAGGCTTATGGCACAGTTGAGGGTACGGAAACATGGGAGGTTCAGGATACATGCTGACGCACGGGTCAGTGCCAGCGTACGGGCCAGGAGTAGGGTACGGCGTTGGGTAACGTTTAGGGCTGGTGGTGAGTTTCCGATCCGGGCTAGGGTTAGGGTTAGGGAATGGCAAGGCTTAGGGCACAGGTGAGGGTACGGAAACGTGGGAGAGGGAAGCTACGTGCTGATGCACGTGTCAGTTCCAGTGTACGGGCCAGTTGTACGCAACGGCGTAGGGCAAGGTGTAGGGCTGGTGGTGGGTTTCTTTTCAAGGCTAGGATTAGGGTTAGGGAACGGCAAGGCTTAGGGCACAGGTGAGGGTACGGAAACGTGGGAGGGTCAGGCTACGTGACAACGCACGGGTCTGTGCCAGCGTACGGGCCAGGATTAGGCTATGGCTTAGTCTAAGGTGTACGGCTGGTGGTGGGTTTCCTTTCCGGGCTAGGGTTAGGGTTAGGGAACGGCAAGACTTAGGGAACAGTTGAGGGTACGGAAACGTGGGAGGGTCAGGGTATGTGGTGACGCAGGGGTCAGTGCCAGCGTACAGCCAGGTGTAGGCAATGGCGTAGGGTAAGGTGTAGGGCTGGTGGTGGGTTTCCTTTCCGGGCTAGGGTTAGGGTCAGGGAACGGCAAGGCTTAGCGAACAGGTGAGTGTACGGAAACATGGAAGGGTCAGGCTACGTGCTGACGCACGGCTCAGTGCCATCGTACGGGCCAGGAGTAGGGTACGGCACAGGGTAAGGTGTAGGGCTGGTGGTGGGTTTCCGTTCCGGGCTAGGGTTAGGGTTAGGGTACGGCAAGGCTTAGCGCACAGGTGAGGGTACGGAAACCTGGGAGGGTCAGGCTATGTGCTGACGCACGGGTCAGTGCCAGCGTACGGGCCAGGAGTATGGTAAGGCGTAGTGTAAGGTGTACGGCTGGTGCTGGGTTTCCGTTCCGGGCTAGGGTCAGGGTTAGGGAACGGCATGGCTTAGGGCACAAGTGAGGGTACAGAAACGTGGGAGGGTCAGGCTAAATGCTGACGCACGAGTCAGTGCCAGCGTACGGGCCAGGAGTAGGGTACGGCTTAGGGTAAGGTGTAGGGCTGGTGGTGGGTTTCCGTTCCGGGCTAGGGTTAGGGTTAGGGAACGGCAAGGCTTAGGGAACAGGTGAGGGTACGGAAACGTGGGAGGGTCAGGCTACATGGTGAGGCATGGGTCAGTGAGAGCGTCCGGGCCAGGAGTAAGGTACGGCGTAGGGTAAGGTGTAGGGCTGGTGGTGGGTTTCCCTTCCTGGTTAGTGTTAGGGTTAGGGAACGGCAAGGCTTAGGGCACATGTGAGGGTACGGAAACGTGGGAGAGGCAGGCTACGTACTGACGCACGGGCAGTGCCGCGTACTGGCCAGGAGTAGGGTACGGCGTAGGGTAAGGTGTAGGGCTGGTGGTGGGTTTCCGTTCCGGGCTAGGATTAGGGTTAGGGAACGGAAGACTTTGGGCACAGGTGACGTTACGGAAACGTGGGAGGGTCATGCTACGTGCTGACGCATGGGTCCGTGCCAGCGTACGGGCCAGGTGCAGGCTACGGCGTAGGGTAAGGCGTATGCCCGGTGGTTGGTTTCCGTTCCGGGCTAGGGTTAGGGTTAGGGAACGGCAAGGCTTAGGGAACAGGTGAGGGTACGGAAACGTGGGAGGGTCAGCCTACGTACTGACGCACGGGTCACTGCCAGCGTACGGGCCAGGATTAGGGTACGGAGTAGGGTAAGGTGTAGGGCTGGTGGTGTGTTTCCGTTACGGGCTAGGGTTAGTGTTAGAGAACGACAAGCCTTAGGGCACAGGTGAGGGTACGGAAACGTGGGAGGGTCAGGCTATTTGCTGACGCATTGGTCAGTGCCAGCATACAGGCCAGGAGTAGGCAACGGCGTGGGGTAAGGAGTAGGGCTGGTAGTGGGTTTCCTTTTCGGGCTAGGGTTAGGGTTAGGGAATGGCAAGGCTTAGGGCACAGGTGAGGGTAGTGAAACGTGGGAGAGGCAGGCTACGTGGTGACGCACGGGTCAGTGCCAGCATACAGGCCAGGAGTAGGCAACGGCTTAGGTTAAGGGGTAGGGCTGGTGGTGGGTTTCCGTTCTGGGCTATGGTTAGGGTTAGGGTATGGCAAGGCTTAGGGCACAGGTGAGGGTAGGGATAAATGGGACGGTCAGCCTACGTGATGACGAACATGTCAGTGCCAGCGTACGGGCCAGGATTAATCTTCGACGTAGGGTAAGGTGTAGGGCTGGTGGTGGGTTTCCGTTCTGGGCTAGGGTTAGGGTTAGGGAACGGCAAGGCTTAGGGCACATGTGAGGGTACGGAAACTTTGGAGTGGCAGGCTACATGCTGACGCATGGGTCAGTGCCAGCGTACGGGCCAGGAGTAGGGTACGGCGTAGGGTAAGGTGTAGGGCTGGTGGTGGGTTTCCGTTCTGGGCTAGGGTTAGGGTTAGGGAATGGCAAGGCTTAGGGCACAGTTGAGGGTACGGAAACATGGGAGGTTCAGGATACATGCTGACGCACGGGTCAGTGCCGGCGTACGGGCCAGGAGTAGGGTATGGCGTTGGGTAACGTTTAGGGCTGGTGGTGAGTTTCCGATCCGGGGTAGGGTTAGGGTTAGGGAATGGCAAGGCTTAGGGCACAGGTGAGGGTACGGAAACGTGGGAGAGGGAAGCTACGTGCTGATGCATGGGTCAGTTCCTGTGTACGGGCCAGTTGTACGCAACGGCGTAGGGCGAGGTGTAGGGCTGGTGGTGGGTTTCTTTTCAAGGCTAGGATTAGGGTTAGGGAACGGCAAGGCTTAGGGCACAGGTGAGGGTACGGAAACGTGGGAGGGTCAGGCTACGTGACAACGCACGGGTCTGTGCCAGCGTACGGGCCAGGATTAGGCTACGGCTTAGTCTAAGGTGTACGGCTGGTTGTGGGTTTCCTTTCAGGGCTAGGGTTAGGGTTAGGGAACGGCAAGGCTTAGGGCACAGGTGAGAGTACGGAAACGTGGGAGAGGCTGGCTACGTGCTGCCGCACGGGTCAGTGCCAGCGTATGGGCCAGGAGCAGGGTACGGTGTAGGGTAAGGTGGAGGGCTGGTGGTGGGTTTCCGTTCCGGTCTAGGGTTAGGTTTAGGTAACGGCAAGGCTTAGGGCATAGTTGAGGGTACGGAAACGTGGGAGGGTCAGGCTACAGGCTGACGCACGGGTCAGTGCCAGCGTACCGGCCAGGAGAAGGGTACAGCGTAGGTTAAGGTGTAGGGATGCTGGTGAGTTTCCGTTCCGGGCTAGGGTTAGGGTTAGGGAATGGCAAGGCTTAGGGCACCGGTGAGGGTACGGAAACGTTGGAGAGACAGGCTACGTGCTGCCGCACGGGTCAGTGCCAGCGTATGGGCCAGGAGCAGGGTACGGTGTAGGGTAAGGTGTAGGGCTAGTGGTGGGTTCCTGTTCTGGGCTAGGGTTAGGGTTAGGGAACGGAAAGGCTTAGGGCACAGGTGAGGTTATGGAAACGTGGGAGGGTCAGGGTACGTGGTGACGCACGTGTCAGTGCCAGCATACGGGCCAGGAGTAGGCTACGGCGTAGGGGAAAGTGTAGGGCTGGTGGTGGGTTTCCGTTCCGGGCTAGGGTTAGGGTTACGGAACGGCAAGGCTTAGGGCACAGGTGATGGAACGGCAACGTGCGATAGGCAGGCTACGTGCTGACGCACGGGTCAGTGCCAGCGTACGGGCCAGGAGTAGGCTACGGCATAGGGTAAGGTGTAGGGCTGGTGGTGGGTTTCTGTCCCGGGCTGCGGTTAGGGTTAGGGAACGGCAAGGCTTATGGCACAGGTGAGCGTTCGGAAACGTGGGAGGGGCAGGCTACGTGCTGATACACGGGTCAGTGCCTGCGTACGGGCCAGGAGTAGGGTACAGCGTAGGGTATGGTGCAGAGCTGTTGGTGTGTTTCCGTTCCGGGCTAGGGCTAGGTGTAGGGAACGGCAAGGCTTAGGATACATTGGAGGGTATGGATACGTGGGAGTGTAATGCTACGTGCTGACGCATGGGTCAGTGCCAGCGTACGGGCCAGGTGTAGGCTACGGCGTAGGATAAGGTATAGGGTCGGTTGTGGGTTTCCGCTCCGGGGTAGGGTTAGGGTTAGGAAACGGAAAGGCTTAGGGCACAGGTGAGGGTACGGAAACGTGGGATGGTCACGCTACGTGACAACGCACGGGTCAGTGCCAGCGTACGGGCCAGGATTAGGCTACGGCTTAGGGTAAGGTGTAGGGCTGGTTGTGGCTTTCTGTTCCGGGCTAGGGTTAGGGTTAGGGAACGGCAAGGCTTAGGGCACAGGTGATGGTACGGAAACGTGGGAGGGTCATGATACATGCTTACGCACGGGCCAGTGCCAGCGTAAGGGCCAGGAGTAGGCTACGGCGTCGGGTAAGGTGTAGGGCTGGTGGTGGGTTTCCGTTCCGGGCTAGGGTTAGGGTTAGGGTACGGCAAGGCTTAGCGCACAGGTGAGGGTACGGAAACGTGGGAGGGTCAGGCTATGTGCTGACGCACGGGTCAGTGCCAGCGTACGGGCCAGGAATAGGTTACGGCGTAGGGTAAGGTGTAGGGCTGTTGGTGGGTTTCCGTTCCGGACTAGGGTTAGGGTTAGGGAACGGCAAGGCTTAGGGAACAGTTGAGGGTACGGAAACGTGGGAGGGTCAGGGTATGTGGTGACGCAGGGGTCAGTGCCAGCGTACAGGCCAGGTGTAGGCAATGGCGTAGGGTAAGGTGTAGGGCTGGTGGTGGGTTTCCTTTCCGGGCTAGGGTTAGGGTCAGGGAACGGCAAGGCTTAGCGAACAGGTGAGTGTACGGAAACATGGAAGGGTCAGGCTACGTGCTGACGCACGGCTCAGTGCCATCGTACGGGCCAGGAGTATGGTAAGGCGTAGTGTAAGGTGTACGGCTGGTGCTGGGTTTCCGTTCCGGGCTAGGGTCAGGGTTAGGGAACGGCATGGCTTAGGGCAACAAGTGAGGGTACAGAAACGTGGGAGAGGGAAGCTACGTGCTGATGCACGGGTCAGTTCCAGTGTACGGGCCAGTTGTACGCAACGGCGTAGGGCGAGGTGTAGGGCTGGTGGTGGGTTTCTTTTCAAGGCTAGGATTAGGGTTAGGGAACGGCAAGGCTTAGGGCACAGGTGAGGTTACGGAAACGTGGGAGGGTCAGGCTACGTGAGAACGCACGGGTCTGTGCCAGCGTACGGGCCAGGTTTAGGCTACGGCTTAGTCTAAGGTGTACGGCTGGTTTTGGGTTTCCTTTCAGGGCTAGGGTTAGGGTTAGGGAACGGCAAGGCTTACGGCACAGGTGAGGGTACGGAAACGTGGGCGGGTCAGGCTACATGCTGACGCACAGGTCAGTGCCAGCGTACGGCCAGGAGTAGGGTACGGCGTTGGGTAAGGTGTAGGGCTGGTGCTGGGTTTCTATTCCGGGCTAGCGTTAGGGTTAGGGAACGGAAAGGAATAGGGCACAGGTGAGGGTACGGAAACCTGGGAAGGTCAGGCTACGTGCCAACGCACGGATCCGTGCCAGCGTACGGGCCAGGAGTAGGGTACGGCGTAGTGTAAGGTGTAGGGCTGGTGGTCGTTTTCCATTCGGGGCTAGGGTTAGGGTTATGGAATGGCAAGGCTTAGGACACAGGTGAGGATATGGAAACGTCGTAGGGTCAGGCTATGTGCTGACGCACGGTTTAGTGCCAGCGTACAGGCCAGGAGTAGGCAACGGCGTAGGGTAAGGTTTAGGGCTTGTGGTGGGTTTCCTTTCTGGGCTAGGGTTAGGGTTAGGGAATGGCAAGGCTTAGGGCACATGTGAGGGTACGGAAACTTTGGAGTGGCAGGCTACGTGCTGACGCACGGGTCAGTGCCAGCGTACGGGCCAGGAATAGGGTACGGCGTAGGGTAAGGAGTAGGGCTGGTGGTGGGTTTCCGTTCCAGGCTAGGATTAGCGTTAGGGTACGGCAAGTTTTAGGGCACAGGTGAGGGTACGGAAACGTGTGAGAGGCAGGCTACGTGCTGACGCATGGTTCCGTGCCAGCGTATGGGTCAGGATTTGGCTACGGCATAGGGTAAGGTGTAGGGGTGGTGTTGGGTTTCTGTTCCGGGCTAGGGTTAGGTTTAGGGAATGACAAGGCTTAGGGCACAGGTGAGGGTATGGAAACGTGGGAGGGGCAGGCTATGTGCTGACGCACGTGTCAGTGCCAGCGTACGGGCCAGGAGTAGGGTACGGCGTAGGGTAATGTGTAGGGCTGGTGGTGGTTTTCCGTTCTGGGCTATGGTTAGGGTTAGGGAACGGCAAGTCTTAGGGCACAGGTGAGGGTACGGAAACGTGGGAGAGGCAGGCTACGTGATGCCGCACGGGTCAGTGCCAGCGTATGGGCCAGGAGCAGGGTACGGCGTAGGGTAAGGTGTAGGGCTGGTGCTGGGTTTCTATTCCGGGCTAGCGTTAGGGTTAGGGAACGGAAAGGAATAGGGCACAGGTGAGGGTACGGAAACCTGGGAAGGTTAGGCTACGTGCCAACGCACGGATCCGTGCCAGCATACGGGCCAGGAGTAGGGTACGGCGTAGTGTAAGGTGTAGGGCTGGTGGTCGTTTTCCATTCGGGGCTAGGGTTAGGGTTATGGAATGGCAAGGACACAGGTGAGGATATGGAAACGTCGTAGGTTCAGGCTATGTGCTGACGCACGGTTTAGTGCCAGCGTACAGGCCAGGAGTAGGCAACGGCGTAGGGTAAGGTTTAGGGCTTGTGGTGGGTTTCCTTTCTGGGCTAGGGTTAGAGTTAGGGAACGGCAAGGCTTAGGGAACAGGTGAGGATACGGAAACGTGGGAGGGTCAGGCTACTTGCTGAGGCATGGGTCAGTGCCAGCGTCCGGGCCAGGAGTAAGGTACAGCGTAGGGTAAGGTGTAGGGCTGGTGGTGGGTTTCTGTTCGGGGCTGGTGTTAGGGTTAGGGAACGGCAAGGCTTAGGGTACAGGTGAGGGTACGGAAACGTGGGAGAGGCAGGCTACGTGCTGACGTATGGTTCCGTGCCAGCGTACGGTTCAGGAGTAGGCATAGGGTAAGGTGTAGGGGTGGTGGTGGGTTTCCGTTCCGGGCTAGGGTTAGGGTTAGGGAATGACATGGCTTAGGGCACAGTTGTGGGTACGGAAACGTGGGAGGGGCAGGCTACGTGCTGACGCACGGGTCAGTGCCAGCGTACGGGCCAAGTGTAGGGTACGGCGTAGGGTAAGGTGTAGGGCTGGTGGTGGTTTTCCGTTTCAGGCTAGGGTTAGGGTTAGGGAACGGCAAGGCTTAGGGCAGAGGTTAGGCTACGGAAACGTGGGAGAGGCGGGCTACGTGTTTACACACGGGTTACTGCCAGTGTACGGGCCAGGAGTAGGGTACGGCGTAGGGTAAGGTGTAGGGTTGGTGGTGGGTTTCCATTCCGGGCTAGGGTTAGGGTTAGCGAACGGCAAGGCTTAGGGCACAGGTGAGGTTACGGAAACGTGGGAGAGGCAGGCTACGTGCTGACGCACGGGTCAGTGCCAGCGTACATGCCAGGAGTAGGGTACTACGAAAGGTAAGGTGTAGGGCTGGTGGTGGGTTTCCGTTCCGGGCTAGGGTTAGGTTTAGGTAATGGTAAGGCTTAGGGCATAGTTGAGGGTACGGAAACGTGGGAGAGGCAGGCTACGTGCTGACGCACGGCTTAGTGCCAGCGTACGGGCGAGGAGTAGGCTACGGCATAGGGTAAGGTGTAGGGCTGGTGGTGGGTTCCCGTTCCGGGCTAGAGTTAGGGTTAGGGAACGGCAAGGCTTAGGGCACAGGCGAGGGTACGGAAACGTGGTAGAGGCAGGCTACGTGCTGACACACGGGTCAGTGGTAGCGTACGTGCCAGCAGTACGGTATGGCGTAGGGTATGGTGTAGGGCTGGTGGTGGGTTTCCATTCCGGGCTAGGGTTAGGGGTAGGGAACGACAAGGCTTAGGGTACAGGTGAGGGTACGGAAACGTGGGAGGGTCAGGCTACGTGCTGACGCACGGGTCAGTGCCAGCAGACGGACCAGGTGTAGGCTACAGCGTAGGGGAAGGTGTAGGGCTAGTGGTGGGTTTCCGTTCCGGGCTAGGGTTAGGGTTAGGGAACGGCAAGGCTTAGGGCACAGGTGAGGTTATGGAAACGTGGGAGGGTCAGGCTACATGCTGACGCACGGGTCAGTGCCAGCAGACGGACCAGGTGTAGGATACAGCGTAGGGTATGGTGCAGAGCTGTTGGTGTGTTTCCGTTCCGGGCTAGGGCTAGGGGTAGGGAACGGCAAGGCTTAGGATACATTTGAGGGTATGGATACGTGGGAGTGTCATGCTATGTGCTGACGCATGGGTCCCTGCCAGCGTACGGGCCAGGTGTAGGCTACGGCCTAGGGTAAGGTATAGGGTCGGTTGTGGGTTTCCGTTCCGGGGTAGGGTTAGGGTTAGGAGACGGAAAGGCTTAGGGCACAGGTGAGGGTACGGAAGTGTGGGATGGCACGCTACGTGACAACGCACGGGTCAGTGCCAGCATACGGGCCAGGATTAGGCTACGGCTTAGGGTAAGGTGTAGGGCTGGTCGTGGGTTTCTGTTCCGGGCTATGGTTAGGGTTAGGGAACGGCAAGGCTTAGGGCACAGGTGAGGGTACGGAAACTTGGGAGGGTCAGGCTACATGCTGACGCACGTGTCAGTGCCAGCGTACGGGCCAAGAATAGGTTACGGCGTAGGGTAAGGTGTAGGGCTGTTGGTGGGTTTCCGTTCCGGACTAGGGTTAGGGTTAGGGATCGGCAAGGCTTAGGGAACAGTTGAGGGTACGGAAACGTGGGAGGGTCAGGGTATGTGGTGACGCAGGGGTCAGTGCCAGCGTACAGGCCAGGTGTAGGCAATGGCGTAGGGTAAGGTGTAGGGCTGGTGGTGGGTTTCCTTTCCGGGCTAGGGTTAGGGTTAGGGAACGGCAAGGCTTAGCGAACAGGTGAGTGTACGGAAACATGGAAGGGTCAGGCTCCGTGCTGACGCACGGCTCAGTGCCATCGTACGGGCCAGGAGTAGGGTACGGCACAGGGTAAGGTGTAGGGCTGGTGGCGGTTTTGCGTTCCGGGCTAGGGTTAGGGTTAGGGTACGGCAAGGCTTTGCGCACAGGTGAGGGTACGGAAACGTGGGAGGGTCAGGCTATGTGCTGACGCACGGGTCAGTGCCAGCGTACGGGCCAGGAGTAGGTTACGGCGTAGGGTAAGGTGTAGGGCTGGTGGTGGGTTTCCCTTCCTGGGTAGTGTTAGGGGCAAGGCTTAGGGAACAGGTGAGGGTACGGAAACGTGGGAGGGTCAGGCTACATGCTGAGGCATGGGTCAGTGCCTGCGTCCGGGCCAGGTGTAAGGTACGGCATAGGGTTAGGTGTAGGGCTGGTGGTGGGTTTCCCTTCCTGGCTAGTGTTAGGGTTAGGGAACGGCAAGGCTTAGGGTACATGTGAGGGTACGGAAACGTGGGAGAGGCAGGCTACGTACTGACGGACGGGTCAGTGCCGCGTACTGGCCAGGGGTAGGGTACGGCGTAGGGCAAGGTGTAGGGCTAGTGGTGGTTTTCCGTACCGGGCTAGGGTTAGGGTTAGGGAACGGCAAGGCTTAGGGCACAGGTGAGGGTATGGAAACGTGGCAGAGACAGGCTACATGCTGACGCAAGGGTCAGTGCCAGCGTACGGGCCAGGAGTAGGCTAGGGCATAGGGTAAGGTGTAGGGTTGGTGGTGGGTTTCCATTCCGGGGTAGTGTTAGGGTTAGGGAACGGCAAGGCTTAGGGTACAGGTGAGGGTACGGAAACGGCGGAGAGGCAGGTTACGTGCTGACGCACGGATTAATGCCAGCGTACGGGCCAGGATTAGGGTACGGCGTCGGGTAAGGTGTAGGGCTGGTGGTGCGTTTCCGTTCCGGGCTAGGGTTAGGGTTAGGGAACGGAAGACTTAGGGCACTGGTGACGTTACGGAAACGTGGGAGGGTCATGCTACGTGCTGACGCATGGTTCCGTGCCAGCGTACAGGCCAGGTGCAGGCTACGGCGTAGGGTAAGGCGTATGCCCGGTGGTGGGTTTCCGTTCCGGGCTAGGGTTAGTGTTAGGGAACGGCAAGGCTTAGGGCACAGGTGAGGGTACGGAAACGTGGGAGGGTCAGGCTACATGCTTAAGCACAGGTCAGTGCCAGCGTACGGGCCAGGAGTACGGTACGGCGTAGGGTAAGGTGTAGGGCTGGTGGTGGTTTTCCGTTTCGGGCTAGGGTTAGGGTTAGGGAACGGCAATTCTTAGGGAACAGGTGAGGGTACGGAAACGTGGGAGGGTCAGGCTACGTGCTAACGCACAGGTCAGTGCCAGCGTACGGGCCAGGAGTCGGGTACGGCGTAGGGTAAGGTGTAGGGCTGTTGGTGGCTTTGCGTTCCGGGCTAGGGTTAGGGTTCGGCAACGGCAAGGCTTAGGGCACAGGTGAGGGTACGGAAACGTGGGAGGGTCAGGCTACGTGCTGACGCACGGGTCAGTGCCAGCGTATGGGCCAGGAGCAGGGTACGGCATAGGGTAAGGTGTAGGGCTGGTGCTGGGTTTCCGCTCCGGGCTAGGGTTAGGGTTAGGGAACGTCAAGGCTTAGGGAACATTTGAGGGTACGGAAACGTGGGAGGGTCAGGCTACGTGCTGACGCACGGGTCAGTGCCAGCATACGGGCCAGGAGTAGGCTACGGCGTAGGGTAAGGTGTAGGTTGGTGGTGGGTTTCCGTTCCGGGCTATGGTTAGGGTTAGGGAACAGTAAGGCTTAGGGAACAGGTGAGGGTACAGAAACGTGGGAGGGTCAGGCTACGTTCTGACGCACAGGTCAGTGCCAGCGTACGGGCTAGGAGTAGGCTACGGCGTAGGGTAAGGTATAGGGCTGTTGGTGGGTTTCTGTTCCCGGGTACGGTTATGCTTAGGGAACGGCAAGGCTTAGGGCACAGGTGAGGGTACAGAAACGTGGGAGGGTCAGCCTACGTGATGACGAACAAGTTAGTGCCAGCGTACGGGCCAGGAGTAGGCTTCAACGTAGGGTAAGGTGTAGGGCTGGTGGTGGGTTTCCGTTCTGGGCTAGGGTTAGGGTTAGGGAACGGCAAGGCTTGGGGCACATGTGAGGGTACGGAAACTTTGGAGTGGCAGGCTACATGCTGACGCAAGGGTCAGTGCCAGCGTACTGGCCAGGAGTAGGCTACGGTGTAGGGTAAGGTGTAGGGCTGGTGGTGGGTTTCCGTTCCGGGCTAGGGTTAGGGTTAGGGAACGGCAAAGCATAGGGCACAGGTGAGGGTACGGAAACGTGGGAGGGTCAGGCTACGTGCTGACGCACAAGTCAGTGCCAGCATACGGGCCAGGAGTCGGGTACGGCGTAGGGTAAGGTGTAGGGCTGTTGGTGGCTTTGCGTTCCGGGCTAGGGTTAGGGTTAGGCAATGGCATGGCTTAGGGCACAGGTGAGGGTACGGAAACATGGGAGAGGCAGGCTACGTGCTGACGCACGGGTCAGTGCCAGCATACGGGCCTAGAGTAGGATACGGCGTAGGGTAAGGTGTAGGGCTGGTGGTGGGTTTCTGTTCCGGGCTAGGGTTAGGGTTAGGGAACGGCAAGGCTTAGGGCATAGGTGAGGGTACGGAAAC
>NW_027672437.1:0-15838 GCF_964165515.1 Mesoplodon bidens | reverse complement strand
GCTATAACATTGTCCTGATTCTTTCTGTATATTCTTTACTTATGTTTTTGTTTTCCTTTATCAAAATGTGTCTTTTAAATCTTTTCAAAGAATATTCTTTGGACTTACTAAATCACCAGAATTTTATACGTTTTCTGTTGTATTAAGTTCTGCTCATATCTTTATTTATCTTTTTTCTATGTTCTCAGGGTTTATTGCATTGCTTTTCTGATGTCAATTAAAACACTTGGTTATTCATTTTAATAAATCTTTTACTTATAAAGATTTGAACTTTTAAAGATTCCAGCTTACTTGTACGTTTCTAAGGGTCCATTCTTCTACACTGTTGCCGGCCTAAGGCTTAGTTCACCATATAGCAATGTATATATTGACATATTATCCCCTCGGCTTTCTGTGATTCCCTACATCTCACCGTTCTTTGCAGACAAGCCATTTGAAATACCCTTAACTTATTTCACAGCCAATAAGTCTTTGAAATAATGTGTATTTTTTAGAGAAATCATCTTATATAATTAGGCAGAAAATCTCACCTTCCATAGTTTTCTAAACAGCATAATTTCACTCTTCTCACTGCTTAATTTGTTGTATTAAACAACCTTTGAGTATTTAGCTTTATCAATGACATGTACTTTAAAAATGTTTTAGAGATCCTACCAGTCTTTGAAAACCTCCTTGTTCCTTGTTTCATTTCCAGGTTTATGTATATTTTCTGCCTAGGACCTGATTATTCCAACATCTCAAGGATGGCCTAGGGAATCTAATTCTGGTATTGATTGTTTTTGCTGATTGTCTCCCTTTGTAGCTGATTTCTTCATTATTGTGTAAATTTAGATCATGAGCTCATGTTTAGCTAAACAGCTGACCTTGTAAGAGGCTTAGGTGTGAACGCTCATAAGTTTCTGGAAAAAGTCGGCAAAGATTTATTTGTGTCCCTCCAATGAGTGGGCCACAAGGACCCCGTTTTCTAGAAGTGTTGGTCTAATACTCCCTCTAGGGGTAGGGGACTTAGACAGGCCTGCTTTCCGCTCCTGATCTTGGGCAGGGACAGTGGGCGGCCTGCGGCCCGGGCAGGAGCCTCTCTGCGTGTGAACCTGGGAATCATCTCTCCTGCGATCTTCGGTCACCTGGCAGGAAGCTACAATGCCCAGACCTATGGTTAGCTGTGCAGCGAGGTATACTGCGCGGACAGGTTCCACACACACTTCAACTAAGTGGGTGGCCTGAGTGGAAAAGTGAGAGTTTGGGCAGCTGTGCAGACAAAGAATGCGCCGTATGGCCTGGGCCTTAATGCTTGTGACACCACACAGGGCCTGCCGGGCTCTGAGGGCCCTGCCCTGGGCCCCCTGCTCCCCTGCCCTTTGTTCAGTCACAGCAGACATGGCCACACCCACTCCCTCTGTGAGGGCAGTGTTCCAGCCTCCCTCAGCCCCACCCACTCTCCGCAGGTTACCATGGACTACAGATGCTGCATTCTGAGGCCAGGGCGTTCCGAGAATGCCAAGGGCAGACATGATGACGTTAAATGATTGCCTCTTGTGTCAGTTTTGGTAAACTGTTGGAGCTAGGAAATGGTCAACTTTACAGAAATGTTTAAATTTACTGGCATTTCATATATTCTCTGCTATAACATTGTCCTGATTCTTTCTATATATTCTTTAATTATGTTTGTGTTTCCTTAATCAAAGTGTGTCTTTTAAATCTTTTCAAAGAATATTCTATGGACTTACTACCTCACCTGAATTTTATACGTTTTCTGTGGTATTAAGTTCTGCTCATATCTTTATTTATCTTTTTTCTATGTTCTCAGGGTTTATTGTTTTGATCTTCTGATGTCAATTAAAACACTTGGTTATTCATTTTCATCAATCTTTTTACTTATAAAGATTTGAACTTTTAAAGATTCCAGCTCACTTTTAAGTTTCTAAGGGTCAGGTCCTCTACATTGTGGCTGTCCTAAGGCTTAGTTCACCATATAGCAATGTATATATTGACATTTTCCCCTCGACTTTCTGTGATTCCCTACATCTCACCTTTCTTTGCAGACAAGCCATTTGAAATACACTTAACTTATTTCAGTGCCAATAAGTCTTTGAAATAATGTCTATTTTTTAGAGAAATCTTCTTATATAATTAGGCAGAAAATCTCACCTGCCATATTTTTCAAAACAGCATAATTTCACTCTTCTCAATGCTTAATCTGTGGTATTAAACAACCTTTGAGTATTTAGGTTTATCAACGACATGTACTTTAAAAATGTTTGAGAGGTCCTACCAGCCTTTGAAAACCTCCTTGTTCCTTTTTTCAGTTCCAGTTTTATGTATATTTTCTGCCTTGCACCTGATTATTCCAACATCAGATGGATGGCCTACGGAATCTCATTCTGGTATTGATTGTTTTTTCTGAGTGTCTCACTTTGTAGCTGATTTCTTCAATATTGTGTAAATTTAGATCATGAGCTCATGTTTAGCTAAACAGCTGACCTTGTAAGAGGCTTAGGTGTGAACGCTGGTAAGCTTCAGCAGAAAGTCGGCAAAGATTTATTTGTGTCCCTCCAATGAGTTGCCCGCAAGTACTCCGTTTTCTACAAGTGTTGGTCCAATACTCCTTCGAGAGGCAGTGGACTCAGACATAGCTGCTTTTCAGCCTTCGATCTGGGGCAGGGACAGTGGGTGGACTGTGGCCCGGGGAAGAGCCTCTCCGCATGTGTCCCAGGGACCCATTTGCCTGCGAACTTCGGTCACCTGGCAGGAAGGTACGATGCCCTGACCTATGGTTAGCTGTGCAGCGAGGTGTACTGCGCGGACAGGTTCCAAACACACTTCAAATAAGAGGGCGGCCTGAGTGGAAAGGTGAGAGTTTGGGCAGCTGTGCAGACAAAGAAGGCGCCCTTTGGCCTGGGCCTAAATGCTTGTGACACCCCACTGGGGCTGCCGGGCTCTGAGGGCCCTGCCCTGGGCCCCCTGCTCCCCTGCCCTTTGTTCAGTCACAGCAGAGATGGCCACACCCACTCCCTCAGTGAGGGCAGTCTTCCAAGCTCCCTCAGCCACGCCCCCTCTCCGCAGGTTACCATGGACTACAGATGCTGCATTCTGAGTCCAGGGTGTTCCGAGAATGCCAAGGGCAGACATGATGACCTTAAATGATTTCCTCTTGTGTCAGTTTTGGTAAACTTTAGGAGCTAGGAAATGGTCCGCTTTACAGAAATGTTCAAATTTACTGGCATTTCATATATTCTCTGCTATAACATTGTCCTGATTCTTTCTGTATATTCTTTACTTATGTTTTTGTTTTCCTTTATCAAAATGTGTCTTTTAAATCTTTTCAAAGAATATTCTTTGGACTTACTAAATCACCTGAATTTTATACGTTTTCTGTTGTATTAAGTTCTGCTCATATCTTTATTTATCTTTTTTCTATGTTCTCAGGGTTTATTGCATTGCTTTTCTGATGTCAATTAAAACACTTGGTCATTCATTTTAATAAATCTTTTACTTATAAAGATTTGAACTTTTAAAGATTCCAGCTTACTTGTACGTTTCTAAGGGTCCATTCTTCTACACTGTTGCCGGCCTAAGGCTTAGTTCACCATATAGCAATGTATATATTGACATATTATCCCCTCGGCTTTCTGTGATTCCCTACATCTCACCGTTCTTTGCAGACAAGCCATTTGAAATACCCTTAACTTATTTCACAGCCAATAAGTCTTTGAAATAATGTGTATTTTTTAGAGAAATCATCTTATATAATTAGGCAGAAAATCTCACCTTCCATAGTTTTCTAAACAGCATAATTTCACTCTTCTCACTGCTTAATTTGTTGTATTAAACAACCTTTGAGTATTTAGCTTTATCAATGACATGTACTTTAAAAATGTTTTAGAGATCCTACCAGTCTTTGAAAACCTCCTTGTTCCTTGTTTCATTTCCAGGTTTATGTATATTTTCTGCCTAGGACCTGATTATTCCAACATCTCAAGGATGGCCTAGGGAATCTAATTCTGGTATTGATTGTTTTTGCTGATTGTCTCCCTTTGTAGCTGATTTCTTCATTATTGTGTAAATTTAGATCATGAGCTCATGTTTAGCTAAACAGCTGACCTTGTAAGAGGCTTAGGTGTGAACGCTCATAAGTTTCTGGAAAAAGTCGGCAAAGATTTATTTGTGTCCCTCCAATGAGTTGGCCACAAGGACCCCGTTTTCTAGAAGTGTTGGTCTAATACTCCCTCTAGGGGTAGGGGACTTAGACAGGCCTGCTTTCCGCTCCTGATCTTGGGCAGGGACAGTGGGCGGCCTGCGGCCCGGGCAGGAGCCTCTCTGCGTGTGAACCTGGGAATCATCTCTCCTGCGATCTTCGGTCACCTGGCAGGAAGCTACAATGCCCAGACCTATGGTTAGCTGTGCAGCGAGGTATACTGCGCGGACAGGTTCCACACACACTTCAACTAAGTGGGTGGCCTGAGTGGAAAAGTGAGAGTTTGGGCAGCTGTGCAGACAAAGAATGCGCCGTATGGCCTGGGCCTTAATGCTTGTGACACCACACAGGGCCTGCCGGGCTCTGAGGGCCCTGCCCTGGGCCCCCTGCTCCCCTGCCCTTTGTTCAGTCACAGCAGACATGGCCACACCCACTCCCTCTGTGAGGGCAGTGTTCCAGCCTCCCTCAGCCCCACCCACTCTCCGCAGGTTACCATGGACTACAGATGCTGCATTCTGAGGCCAGGGCGTTCCGAGAATGCCAAGGGCAGACATGATGACCTTAAATGATTTCCTCTTGTGTCAGTTTTGTTAAACTGTAGGAGCTAGGAAATGGTCAACTTTACAGAAATGTTTAAATTTACTGGCATTTCATATATTCTCTGCTATAACATTGTCCTGATTCTTTCTATATATTCTTTAATTATGTTTGTGTTTCCTTAATCAAAGTGTGTCTTTTAAATCTTTTCAAAGAATATTCTATGGACTTACTACCTCACCTGAATTTTATACGTTTTCTGTGGTATTAAGTTCTGCTCATATCTTTATTTATCTTTTTTCTATGTTCTCAGGGTTTATTGTTTTAATCTTCTGATGTCAATTAAAACACTTGGTTATTCATTTTCATCAATCTTTTTACTTATAAAGATTTGAACTTTTAAAGATTCCAGCTCACTTTTAAGTTTCTAAGGGTCAGGTCCTCTACATTGTGGCTGGCCTAAGGCTTAGTTCACCATATAGCAATGTATATATTGACATTTTCCCCTCGACTTTCTGTGATTCCCTACATCTCACCTTTCTTTGCAGACAAGCCATTTGAAATACACTTAACTTATTTCAGTGCCAATAAGTCTTTGAAATAATGTCTATTTTTTAGAGAAGTCTTCTTATATAATTAGGCAGAAAATCTCACCTGCCATAGTTTTCAAAACAGCAAAATTTCACTCTTCTCAATGCTTAATCTGTGGTATTAAACAACCTTTGAGTATTTAGGTTTATCAACGACATGTACTTTAAAAATGTTTGAGAGATCCTACCAGCCTTTGAAAACCTCCTTGTTCCTTGTTTCAGTTCCAGTTTTATGTATATTTTCTGCCTTGCACCTGATTATTCCAACATCTGATGGATGGCCTACGGAATCTCATTCTGGTATTGATTGTTTTTTCTGATTGTCTCACTTTGTAGCTGATTTCTTCAATATTGTGTAAATTTAGATCATGAGCTCATGTTTAGATAAACAGCTGACCTTGTAAGAGGCTTAGGTGTGAACGCTGGTAAGCTTCAGCAGAAAGTCGGCAAAGATTTATTTGTGTCCCTCCAATGAGTTGCCCGCAAGTACCCCGTTTTCTACAAGTGTTGGTCCAATACTCCTTCGAGAGGCAGTGGAATCAGACATAGCTGCTTTTCAGCCTTCGATCTGGGGCAGGGCCAGTGGGTGGACTGTGGCCCGGGGAAGAGCCTCTCCGCATGTGTCCCAGGGACCCATTTGCCTGCGAACTTCGGTCACCTGGCAGTAAGGTACGATGCCCTGACCTATGGTTAGCTGTGCAGCGAGGTGTACTGCGCGGACAGGTTCCAAACACACTTCAAATAAGAGGGCGGCCTGAGTGGAAAGGTGAGAGTTTGGGCAGCTGTGCAGACAAAGAAGGCGCCCTTTGGCCTGGGCCTAAATGCTTGTGACACCCCACTGGGTCTGCCGGGCTCTGAGGGCCCTGCCCTGGGCCCCCTGCTCCCCTGCCCTTTGTTCAGTCACAGCAGAGATGGCCACACCCACTCCCTCAGTGAGGGCAGTCTTCCAAGCTCCCTCAGCCACGCCCCCTCTCCGCAGGTTACCATGGACTACAGATGCTGCATTCTGAGGCCAGGGCGTTCCGAGAATGCCAAGGGCAGACATGATGACCTTAAATGATTTCCTCTTGTGTCAGTTTTGGTAAACTTTAGGAGCTAGGAAATGGTCCGCTTTACAGAAATGTTCAAATTTACTGGCATTTCATATATTCTCTGCTATAACATTGTCCTGATTCTTTCTTTATATTCTTTACTTATGTTTTTGTTTTCCTTTATCAAAATGTGTCTTTTAAATCTTTTCAAAGAATATTCTTTGGACTTACTAAATCACCTGAATTTTATACGTTTTCTGTTGTATTAAGTTCTGCTCATATCTTTATTTATCTTTTTTCTATGTTCTCAGGGTTTATTGTTTTGATTTTCTGATGTCAAGTAAAACACTTGGTTATTCATTTTAATAAATCTTTTACTTATAAAGATTTGAACTTTTAAAGATTCCAGCTTACTTGTACGTTTCTAAGGGTCCATTCCTCTACACTGTTGCCGGCCTAAGTCTTAGTTAACCATATAGCAATGTATATATTGACATATTATCCCCTCGGCTTTCTGTGATTCCCTACATCTCACCTTTCTTTGCAGACAAGCCATTTGAAATACCCTTAACTTATTTCACAGCCAATAAGTCTTTGAAATAATGTGTATTTTTTAGAGAAATCATCTTATATAATTAGGCAGAAAATCTCACCTTCCATATTTTTCTAAACAGCATAATTTCACTCTTCTCACTGCTTAATTGGTTGTATTAAACAACCTTCGAGTATTGAACTTTATCAATGACATGTAAATAAAAATGTTTTAGAGATTCTACCAGTCTTTGAAAACCTCCTTGTTCCTTGTTTCATTTCCAGGTTTATGTATATTTTCTGCCTAGGACCTGATTATTCCAACATCTCAAGGATGGCCTAGGGAATCTAATTCTGGTATTGATTGCTTTTGCTGATTGTCTCCCTTTGTAGCTGATTTCTTCATTATTGTGTAAATTTAGATCATGAGCTCATGTTTAGCTAAACAGCTGACCTTGTAAGAGGCTTAGGTGTGAACGCTCGTAAGTTTCAGCAAAAAGTCGGCAAAGATTTATTTGTGTCCCTCCAATGAGTTGCCCACAAGGACCCCGTTTTCTAGAAGTGTTGGTCCAATACTCCCTCTAGGGTTAGGGGACTTAGACAGGGCTACTTTCCGCTCCTGGTCTTGGGCAGGGACAGTGGGCGGCCTGTGGCCCGGGCAGGAGCCTCTCTGCGTGTGAAAATGGGAATCATCTCTCCTGCGATCTTCGGTCACCTGGCAGGAAGCTACGATGCCCAGACTATGGTTAGCTGTGCAGCGAGGTATACTGCGCGGACTGGTTCCACACACACTTCAACTAAGTGGGTGGCCTGAGTGGAAAAGTGAGAGTTTGGGCAGCTGTGCAGACAAAGAAGGCGCCCTATGGCCTGCGCCTTAATGCTTGTGACACCCCACTGGGCCTGCCGGGCTCTGAGGGCACTGCCCTGGGCCCCCTGCTCCCCTGCCCTTTGTTCAGTCACAGCAGAGATGGCCACACCCACTCCCTCAGTGAGGGCAGTGTTCCAGCCTCGCTCAGCCCCGCCAACTCTCCGCAGGTTACCATGGACTACAGATGCTGCATTCTGAGGCCAGGGCGTTCCGAGTATGCCAAGGGCAGACATGATGTCCTTAAGTGATTTCCTCTTGTGTCAGTTTTGGTAAACTGTAGGAGCTAGGAAATGGTCCACTTGACAGAAATATTCAAATTTACTGGCATTTCATACCTTCTCTGCTATAACATTGTCCTGATTCTTTCTATATATTCTATAATTATGTTTGTGTTTTCCTTAATCAAAGTGTGTCTTTTAAATCTTTTCAAAGAATATTCTTTGGACTTACTACCTCACCTGAATTTTATACGTTTTCTCTGGTATTAAGTTCTGCTCATATCTTTATTTATCTTTTTTCTATGTTCTCAGGGTTTATTGTTTTGATATACTGATGTCCATTAAATCACTTGATTATTCATTTTCATCGATCATTTTACTTATAAAGATTTGAACTTTTAAAGATTCCAGCTCACTTTTAAGTTTCTAAGGGTCAGGTCCTCTACATTGTGGCTGGCCTAAGGCTTAGTTCACCATATAGCAATGTATATATTGACATTTTCCCCTCGACTTTTTGTGATTCCCTACATCTCACCTTTGTTTGCAGACAAGCCATTTGAAATACACTTAACTTATTTCACAGCCAATAAGTCTTTGAAATAATGTCTATTTTTTAGAGAAATCTTCATATATAATTAGGCAGAAAATCGCACCTGCCATAGTTTTCATACAGCATAATTTCACTCTTCTCAATGCTTAATCTGTGGTATTAAACAACCTTTGAGTATTTAGGTTTATCAACGACATGTACATTAAAAATGTTTGAGAGATCCTACCAGCCTTTGAAAACCTCCTTGTTCCTTGTTTCAGTTCCAGTTTTATGTATATATTCTGCCTTGCACCTGATTATTCCAACATCAGATGGATGGCCTAGGGAATCTCATTCTGGTATTGATTGTTTTTGCTGATTGTCTGCCTTTGTAGCTGATTTCTTCAATATTGTGTAAATTTAGATAATGAGCTCATATTTAGCTAAACAGCTGACCTTGTAAGAGGCTTAGGTGTGAACGCTGGTAAGCTTCAGCAGAAAGTCGGCAAAGATTTATTTGTGTCCCTCCAGTGAGTTGCCCGCAAGGACCCCGTTTTCTACAAGTGTTGGTCCAATACTCCTTCGATAGGCAGTGGACTCAGACATGGCTGCTTTTCAGCCTTCGATTTGGGGCAGGGCCAGTGGGCGGCCAGTGGCCCGGGCAGGAGCCTCTCCGCATGTGTCCCAGGGACCCATTTGCCTGCGAACTTCGGTCACCTGGCAGGAAGCAACGATGCCCTGACCTATGGTTAGCAGTGCAGCGAGGTGTACTGCGCGGACAGGTTCCAAACACACTTCAAATAAGAGGGCGGCCTGAGTGGAAAGGTGAGAGTTTGGGCAGCTGTGCAGACAAAGAAGGCACGCTTTGGCCTGGGCCTAAATGCTTGTGACACCCCACTGTGTCTGCCGGGCTCAGAGGGCCCAGCCCTGGGCCACCTGCTCCCTTGCCCTTTGTTCAGTCACAGCAGAGATGGCCACACCCACTCCCTCAGTGAGGGCAGTCTTCCAAGCTCCCTCAGCCACGCCCCCTCTCCGCAGGTTACCATGGACTACAGATGCTGCATTCTGAGGCCAGGGCGTTCCGAGAATGCCAAGGGCAGACATGATGACATTAAATGATTTCCTCTTGTGTCAGTTTTGGTAAACTTTAGCAGCTAGGAAATGGTCCGCTTTACAGAAATGTTCAAATTTACTGGCATTTCATATATTCTCTGCTATAACATTGTCCTGATTCTTTCTGTATATTCTTTACTTATGTTTTTGTTTTCCTTAATCAAAGTGTGTCTTTTAAATCTTTTCAAAGAATATTCTTTGGACTTACTAAATCACCTGAATTTTATACGTTTTCTGTTGTATTAAGTTCTGCTCATATCTTTATTTATCTTTTTTCTATGTTCTCAGGGTTATTGTTTTGATTTTCTGATGTCAAGTAAAACACTTGGTTATTGATTTTAATAAATCTTTTTACTTATAAAGATTTGAACTTTTAAAGATTCCAGCTTACTTGTACGTTTCTATGGGTCCATTCCTCTACACTGTTGCCGGCCTAAGGCTTAGTTCACCATATAGCAATGTATATATTGACATATTATCCCCTCGGCTTTCTGTGATTCCCTACATCTCACCATTTTTTGCAGACAAGCCATTTGAAATACCCTTAACTTATTTCACAGCCAGTAAGTCTTTGAAATAATGTGTATTTTTTAGAGAAATCATCTTATATAATTAGGCAGAATATCTCACCTTCCATAGTTTTCTAAACAGCATAATTTCACTCTTCTCACTGCTTAATTTGTTGTATTAAACAACCTTTGAGTATTTAGCTTTATCAATGACATGTACTTTAAAAATGTTTTAGAGATCCTACCAGTCTTTGAAAACATGCTTGTTCCTTGTTTCATTTCCAGGTTTAGGTATATTTTCTGCCTAGCACCTGATTATTCCAACATCTCAAGGATGGCCTAGGGAATCTAATTCTGGTATTGATTGTTTTTGCTGATTGTCTCCCTTTGTAGCTGATTTCTTCATTATTGTGTAAATTTAGATCATGAGCTCATGTTTAGCTAAACAGCTGACCTTTTAAGAGGCTTAGGTGTGAACGCTCGTAAGTTTCAGCAAAAAGTCGGCAAAGATTTATTTGTGTCCCTCCAATGAGTTGCCCACAAGGACCCCGTTTTCTAGAAGTTTTGCTCCAATACTCCCTCTAGGGGTAGGGGACTTAGACAGGGCTGCTTTCGGCCCCCGATCTTGGGCATGGGCAGTGGGGGGCCTGTGGCCCGGGCAGGAGCCTCTCTGCGTGTGAACCTGGGAATCATCACTCCTGCGAACTTCGGTCACCTGGCAGGAAGCTACGATGCCCAGACCTATGGTTAGCTGTGCAGCGAGGTATACTGCGCGGACAGGTTCCACACACACTTCAACTAAGTGGGTGGCCTGAGTGGAAAAGTGAGAGTTTGGGCAGCTGTGCAGACAAAGAAGGCGACCTATGGCATGGCCCTAAATGCTTGTGACACCCACGGGGCCTGCCGTGCTCTGAGGGCACTGCCCTGGGCCCCCTGCTACCCTGCCCTCTGTTCAGTCACAGCAGAGATGGCCACACCCAGTCCCTCAGTGAGGGCAGTGTTCCAGCCTCCCTCAGCCCCGCCCACTCTCCGCAGGTTACCATGTACTACAGATGCTGCATTCTGAGGCCAGGGTGTTCTGAGAATGCCAAGGGCAGACATGATGACCTTAAATGATTGCCTTTTGTGTCCGTTTTGGTAAACTGTAGGAGCTAGGAAATGGTCAACTTTACAGAAATGTTCAAATTTACTGGCATTTCATATATTCTCTGCTATAACATTGTCCTGATTCTTTCTATATATTCTTTAATTATGTTTGTGTTTTCCTTAATCAAAGTGTGTCTTCTAAATCTTTTCAAAGAATATTCTTTGGACTTACTACCTCACCTGAATTTTATACGTTTTCTGTGGTATTAAGTTCTGCTCATATCTTTATTTATCTTTTTTCTATGTTCTCAGGGTTTATTGTTTTGATCTTCTGATGTCAATTAAAACACTTCGTTATTCATTTTCATCAATCTTTTTACTTATAAAGATTTGAACTTTTAAAGATTCCAGCTCACTTTTAAGTTTCTAAGGGTCAGGTCTTCTACATTGTGGCTGTCCTAAGGCTTAGTTCACCATATAGCAATGTATATATTGACATTTTCCCCTCGACTTTCTGTGATTCCCTACATCTCACCTTTCTTTGCAGACAAGCCATTTGAAATACACTTAACTTATTTCACAGCCAATAAGTCTTTGAAATAATGTCTATTTTTTAGAGAAATCTTCTTATATAATTAGGCAGAAAATCGCACCTGCCATAGTTTTCAAAACAGCATAATTTCACTCTTCTCAATGCTTAATTTGTGGTATTAAACAACCTTTTAGTATTTAGGTTTATCAACGACATGTACTTTAAAAATGTTTGAGAGATCCTACCAGACTTTGAAAACCTCCTTGTTCCTTGTTTCAGTTCCAGTTTTATGTATATTTTCTGCCTTGCACCTGATTATTCCAACATCAGATGGATGGCCTAGGGAATCTCATTCTGGTATTGATTGTTTTTGCTGATTGTCTCAATTTGTAGCTGATTTCTTCAATATTGTGTAAATTTAGATCATGAGCTCATGTTTAGATAAACAGCTGACCTTGTAAGAGGCTTAGGTGTGAACGCTGGTAAGCTCCAGCAGAAAGTCGGCAAAGATTTATTTGTGTCCCTCCAATGAGTTGCCCGCAAGGACCCCGTTTTCTACAAGTGTTGGTCCAATACTCCTTCGAGAGGCAGTGGACTCAGACATGGCTGCTTTTCAGCCTTCGATCTGGGGCAGGGCCAGTGGGTGGACTGAGGCCCGGGAAAGAGCCTCTCCGCATGTGTCCCAGGGACCCATTTGCCTGCGAACTTCGGTCTCCTGGCAGGAAGCTACGATGCCCTGACCTATGGTTAGCAGTGCAGCGTTGTGTACTGCGCGGACAGGTTCCAAACACACTTCAAATAAGAGGGCGGCCTGAGTGGAAAGGTGAGAGTTTGGGCAGCTGTGCAGACAAAGAAGGCGTGCTTTGGCCTGTGCCTAAATGCTTGTGACACCCCACTGGGTCTGCCGGGCTCTGAGGGCCCTGCCCTGGGCCCCCTGCTCCCTTGCCCTTTGTTCAGTCACAGCAGAGATGGCAAAACCCACTCCCTCAGTGAGGGCAGTCTTCCAAGCTCCCTCAGCCACGCCCCCTCTCCGCAGGTTACCATGGACTACAGATGCTGCATTCTGAGGCCAGGGCGTTCCGAGAATGCCAAGGGCAGACATGATGACCTTAAATGATTTCCTCTTGTGTCAGTTTTGGTAAACATTAGGAGCTAGGGAATGGTCCGCTTTACAGAAATGTTCAAATTTACTGGCATTTCATATATTCTCTGCTATAACATTGTCCTGATTCTTTCTGTATATTCTTTACTTATGTTTTTGTTTTCCTTTATCAAAATGTGTCTTTTAAATCTTTTCAAAGAATATTCTTTGGACTTACTAAATCACCAGAATTTTATCCGTTTTCTGTTGTATTAAGTTCTGCTCATATCTTTATTTATCTTTTTTCTATGTTCTCAGGGTTTATTGTTTTGATTTTCTGATGTCAAGTAAAACACTTGTTTATTCATTTTAATAAATCTTTTACTTATAAAGATTTGAACTTTTATAGATTCCAGCTTACTTGTACGTTTCTAAGGTTCCATTCCTCTACACTGTTGCCTGCCTAAGGCTTAGTTCAGCATATAGCAATGTATATATTGACATATTATCCCCTCGGCTTTCTCTGATTCCCTACATCTCACCTCTCTTTGCAGACAAGCCATTTGAAATACCCTTAACTTATTTCACAGCCAATAAGTCTTTGAAATAATGTGTATTTTTTAGAGAAATCATCTTATATAATTAGGCAGAAAATCTCACCTTCCATAGTTTTCTAAACAGCATAATTTCACTCTTCTCACTGCTTAATTTGTTGTATTAAACAACCTTTGAGTATTTAGCTTTATCAATGACATGTACTTTAAAAATGTTTTAGAGATCCTACCAGTCTTTGAAAACATGCTTGTTCCTTGTTTCAGTTCCAGGTTTATGTATATTTTCTGCCTTGCACCTGATTATTCCAACATCAGATGGATGGCCTAGGGAATCTCATTCTGGTATTGATTGTTTTTGCTGATTGTATCACCTTGTAGATGATTTCTTCAATATTGTGTAAACTTAGATCATGAGCTCATGTTTAGGTAAACAGCTGACCTTGTAAGAGGTTTAGGTGTGAACGCTGGTAAATTTCAGCAGAAAGTCGGCAAAGATTTATTTGTGTCCCTCCAATGATTTGCGCGCAAGGACCCCGATTTCTACAAGTGTTGGTCCAATACTCCTTCGACAGTGGACTCAGACATGGCTGCTTTTCAGCTTTCGATCTGGGGCAGGGCCAGTGGGCGGCCTGTGGCCCGGGCAGGAGCCTCTCCGCATGTGTCCCAGGGACACATTTGCCTGCGAACTTCGGTCACCTGGCAGGAAGCTACGATGCCCTGACCTATGGTTAGCTGTGCAGCGAGGTGTACTGCGCGGACAGGTTCCAAACACACTTCAAATAAGAGGGTGGCCTGAGTGGAAAGGTGAGAGTTTGGGCAGGTGTGCAGACAAAGAAGGCGCCCTTTGGCCTGGGCCTAAATGCTTGTGACACCCCACTGGGTCTGCCGGGCTCTGAGGGCCCTGCCCTGGGCCCCCTGCTCCCCTGCCCTTTGTTCAGTCACAGCAGAGATGGCCACACCCACTCCCTCAGTGAGGGCAGTCTTCCAACCTCCCTCAGCCACGCCTCCTCTCCGCAGGTTACCATGGACTACAGATGCTGCTTTCTGAGGCCAGGGCGTTCCGAGAATTCCAAGGGCAGTCATGATGACCTTAAATGACTTCCACTTGTGTCAGTTTTGGTAAACTTTAGGAGCTAGGAAATGGTCCGCTTTACAGAAATGTTCAAATTTACTGGCATTTCATATATTCTCTGCTATAACATTGTCCTGATTCTTTCTGTATATTCTTTACATATGTTTTTGTTTTCCTTAATCAAAGTGTGACTTTTAAATCTTTTCAAAGAATATTCTTTGGACTTACTAAATCACCTGAATTTTATACGTTTTCTGTTGTATTAAGTTCTGCTCATATCTTTATTTATCTTTTTTCTATGTTCTCAGGGTTTATTGTTTTGATTTTCTGATGTCAAGTAAAACACTTGATTATTCATTTTAATAAATCTTTTTACTTATAAAGATTTGAACTTTTAAAGATTCCAGCTTACTTGTATGTTTCTAAGGGTCCATTCCTCTACACTGTTGCCGGCCTAAGGCTTAGTTCACCATATAGCAATGTATATATTGACATATTATCCCCTCGGCTTTCTCTGATTCCCTACATCTCACCTCTCTTTGCAGACAAGCCACTTGAAATACCCTTAACTTATTTCACAGCCAATAAGTCTTTGAAATAATGTGTAATTTTTAGAGAAATAATCTTATATAATTAGGCAGAAAATCTCACCTTCCATAGTTTTCTAAACAGCATAATTTCACTCTTCTCACTGCTTAATTTGTTGTATTAAACAACCTTTGAGTATTTAGCTTTATCAATGCCATGTACTTTAAAAATGTTTTAGAGATCCTACCAGTCTTTGAAAACATCCTTGTTCCTTGTTTCATTTCCAGGTTTATGTATATTTTCTGCCTAGCACCTGATTATTCCAACATCTCAAGGATGGCCTAGGGAATCTCATTCTGGTATTGATTGTTTTCGATGATTGTCTCCCTTTGTAGCTGATTTCTTCATTATTGTGTAAATTTAGATCATGAGCTCATGTTTAGCTAAACAGCTGACCTTGTAAGAGGCTTAGGTGTGAATGCTCTTAAGTTTCAGCAAAAAGTCGGCAAAGATTTATTTGTGTCCCTCCAATGAGTTGCCCACAAGGACACCGTTTTCTAGAAGTGTTGGTCCAATACTCCCTCTAGGGGTAGGGGACTTAGACAGGGCTGCTTTCGGCCCCCAATATTGGGCAGAGGCAGTGGGCGGCCTGTGGCCCGGGCAGGAGCCTCTCTGCGTGTGAACCTGGGAATCATCTCTCCTGCGAACTTCGGTCACCTGGCAGGAAGCTACGATGCCCAGACCTATGGTTAGCTGTGCAGCGAGGTATACTGCGCGGACAGGTTCCACACACACTTCAACTAAGTGGGTGGCCTGAGAGGTAAATAGAGAGATTGGGCAACTGTGCAGACAAAGAAGGTGCCC